>NW_003852538.1:1684900-1695926 GCF_000181295.1 Otolemur garnettii | reverse complement strand
TTCCTGGGAGGTGACCCTGGTCTTCCTAGAAGGTGACCCTGCTCTTCCTGGGAGGGGACCCTGCTCTTCCTGGGAGGGGACCCTGCTCTTCCTGGAAGGTGACCCTGGTCTTCCTAGAAGGGGACCCTGATCTTCCTGGAAGGGGACCCTGCTCTTCCTGGGAGGTGACCTTGCTCTTCCTGTGAGGTGACCCTCCTCTTCCTGGGAGGTGACCCTGCTCTTCCTGGGAGGAGACCCTGCCAATGTGAAGGGAAGGGCATTAGCCTCATCCAGACTGGTGAAAATCCAGAAGTAACAGCTACCAGAGAGGCTATGCAAGTTGGATAAGAAGAGAATGTGGACAGGATGGAGACTGCAGAGGGAGAGAGAAGGACTGGGCAGCCAACTGAACATGGGGAACATTCACAGAAAGGGGGGTCCTCAGAGGGGCTGGTGGTAGCAAGAGATGGAAACAGATTCATGAACAAGGAGAGGGTGGTCCACACTGTCAAAGAGTGGGCAGAAGCACCAATAAAGGGGGGTGTCTGGTAGTTCTCAGGGGTATTAGCATATCAAAAGAGAGATTAAAAAGCAGTTCAGAGGCTGCAGAAAGTGGAGCACAGAGCAGCGTGCCAGCCACTTGAGACACAGACACTTTCCAGTGAGGACTGGAGTTTACTGTCAATACCCTTAAAACCTTTAGTTTGTCAAAATATTGCCAGAACATTTCAGAAACAATGAATAGGTTTTTTTCCTTTTCCAGTTGTTAGTGCTAATTGGGACCCCAGCTTATTTGTGACAGATGCCCCCTGGTTCAAGAAAGCCTTTCAGTCAAGTTGGCACAGACCCACAAGAAGTGCCCTGGAATCACGTTCAACAGTTGCTTTTTTTTGAGACAGAGCCTCAAGCTGTCACCCTGGGTAGAGTGCTGTGGCATCACAGCTCACAGCAACCTCTAACTCCTGGGCTCAAGCAATTTTCCTGCCTCTGCTTTCCAAGTAGCTGGGACTACAGGCACGTGCCACAACACCCAGCTATTTTTTGGTTGCAGCTGTCATTGTTGGCGGCCCAGGCTGGATTTGAACCTGCCAGCTCAGGTGTATGTGGCTGGTGCCTTAGCCGCTTGAGCCACAGGCGCGGAGCCTCAACAGTTGCTTTTACTGTTCTCAGTATTCGAGACCTCTCACCCGTGAACCCAGGCCAGAACTGCACCCCAAACTTGCCTTGGACAGGTGTCTTCTAACTAAGGGCCACCCTAATACGTACACATTTTCATCTTCCTATGTATCTATATATCATCAATCTTCTGTCTGCTCTAAATGTAAAACATAAAATTAGTTACATATAGTTGGTAGCTATAACACCATTTTATTCTTTTATGGCATATAAATCCTAGTATACACCTTTCTAGAACATATATGCCCTTCTAGAATTGTATCCCAATTTGTATAAATGTGACTCAGTGCTTGGGCTTGATAATAAATGAAAATAGAAACTTAGCATAAAACAGTATAAAACCTCTATCAGCCATGTAGGCTGGGTTATTGCGCGTTTGTGTATAATAATCTGTGTTTCTATACTTATGTTTAAGTTCTAAATGAGTATGCGGTTTTGACATTAATGCTCTAAAAATCAGTTTTATTCCATAGAAGCCAGATAATCAAAAGCATTTCACGAAAATACTGTGAAATGAGATAAGGCATCTGAAGAATTATGCTTAATGCATAATTCACTGTATATCAGATCCTAAAAAAGTCAGAATGTTTTATATTATTTCCATGTTCAGCTAAAACCTGGAAAAGCACATCCATATATACCTTTCTGTATAAATTCTTAAATCGAGACAAGACTCAGGCAAATATAGAATATTCATTGCATTATGTTTTAAAGTGCCATATACACTATCCTTTAGGATGGAAAAACCAAATGCATTATGGAAACTTACATTGTAATCAGAGAAGGGTTGCCTACAAATGCTTTCTCAGGTATCGACCTGATATTGTTGCTATGAAATCCTCTAGGAAGAGAAAAAAACAATTTACAGAATATCATGCATGGGGTAAAATTATTCAAAAGTTTATTCCACCCCACGGTAATAATCAGCATCTTTAGTAACCAGAGAGCAAGGTTAAATTCCTCTCTGCATCTTGAAACTTACAAGCCTTTATTTACTCTCTAGGAAAAAAAAGAAATCACAAGCTGTCATCTTGAAAGAGTAATAAAGAATCCGACTCTAACTGCACTGCATGGAAACTTACAATCTAGTGTCATACAAAGAAAATCCATTTATGAATGTTCAATAAAGCATCAACAGCCTGAGAGAGTGGAACCATCTCAGCAGAGAGGATTATGATCACTCCTCAGGACCCCAGGAGGAGAGAAAATTGACTTAAGCTTCAGTAAAGTAGAGATTTCTTATGAGGACAAGATGTCCCAGCTCAAAGGAAGGTGCCCCTGCTCAGAGTCTGTAGTAACAAAAGGATTCTCGGCTGTTGATGTGAACATTGTCTGAATGGCAGAGGAGTAGACTTAATATTCTTTGGTTCTGATCTGGGCCTGTGGCTGCGTGACCCGTTCCATGTGGGTTTTGACTGTGCACCCTGTGTCGGTCAGGTCTCGGTGGCAATGTGTTTGCGAGGCACATACAGTTGTAGTCATCTAGTTCTGGACTCACATAACCTAGAAATGTTCAGGTTTTTAGAAATGCTCAGCAAGTAACCAAATTTCATTATAGTTCTTCTACAAGTCTTATAAAGTATATAAGTGTTGGGGGAGTATGCATGGCTTAGGAACAGAGAAAAGGGTATGGCTTAGAGAAATATATATTGATACATACATATTTAATATACATAACATGGAGAACCATCAGAAGCAAAAAATATCACCTCTGATACTTGTGGGGACAGAATCAATTAATAAATATTTTAAGTGTACTTAACTGTATTATTTGTATAACTTTAAACGTTTTTTAGCAAATCATTTCATGTATAATAATCATGCATTTTAAAATAGATTCACAAAGAATAAAGTTGTCCCATTTAAACTGTCCTAAGTACTTACAGTTCTTTGAGGTTGGAGAGTGTCCTAATTGCAGTGGGAAATTCATCAAGGTTATTGTAATTTAAATCTCTGAAAATGAGTAAATAGAATTTTCAGCTTTTCATTTAGAAATTCACATATACAATATTTACAAGGAAAGTTAAATGTTATTCCAAAGGCCCTGCATCGCTGATGCAAGTTCTCGGCCCTGTTCTTTATGGAGAGAGATTTTCTTGGCTTTCTGACAACTAACATGCCATAACTATCTGCATTAAAAGGGTCATTAGGCTGATCTGGAGACATTTCAGACTCCAGGCTCTATGGCAGTAGTGCATTTAAAAAACGGAGGGAACAGTAAGCGGCCTTCACTTTAAGGCATGGGATGCTCAGCAGGTGTTGACAGCTTGCTGACACAGGTCCCTGGAATCGCTCTCTTCTGGGGACTCCTGGATCACGCCCCCTTTCTTGTTTCCTCCTTCACCCTCTTGGAGACAGGATATCTTGGAGGACTGTTTTGTCCCTGACTCCCATAAAGTGCCCGCGATCCTGCCCAATCCGCGGTCCAGGATGAGCTCTGCTTCTGGAGAAGTTTATACAGGGTACTCTCAGGAAGAACATCTGGTCTAGACTTTCCTCAGGGTCACAAATGGTGCAGATCAGAAGGAAGCTATTTTCCTTGATGGGTGCAGGAAACCTCTATTATCCCTCATGCACAGAGATGAAATGGCCAAACAATCTCAAGTCTTTAGTTTCTCTCTCTGTTATGACACAACTAGCTTTCAATTCCATTACTCACAAGGATTTTATAGACTTATTCCACCTTGAATCTGCATCTTCCTACAGAGTAATTGCCCCCAGTCTCTGGGAATGGCAGACTTCCCAGATGACGCATGAAAACCTTTTGGTCAAGCAATCAGATGTGGTTAGAAGCTCCTCTGTGTAGAAGAATTGCTATTTAATCTTAAGAGACAGATAATTTGAGTTAAACATGAATCAGGATTTCTACTTGTCTGGCACAAACCATCCTTAAGCTACACTGCAGGCAGGAAACTTTTCTTCCTGTTTGTAAATCTCTCCAGATGCTCGGTTATGATTAAATGAGGAGTGGGCCCTTATAAATCGCTTGGATTTCTACTGAGGGTAGGAAAGGCTGGGAATAACCAATTTACTTGTCCTCTGTGGCCCTGGGCGTGATGGGGGAGGGGAGACAGTCAGAAACACTGAATTCTGCCCTGAAATGTTTTCTTCTATGGTGTTTATATGCAATCCCCAGTCCTGACCCCAAACACAGAGGAAAATGAAAGATGTGGAAATACCCAGCGAAGCCCATCTTGAGTTTAGTTCCTGTTGTCAAGAGGTCTGCACCGTGATTTTGATTGCTACGATTCCCCCACCCAGCCCTCTGTAGACAGGAGAGAAGGTCTAATTCTTGCTAGCAGCTTGATGGGAACTGCTTGGCTGTGCCATCGAGTTGATACCAACGTCCTGCCTGGACTAAGTTCATCTTTGGCACCTAAGAGGAGACAGAGAGTGACTTAAATAACCCCGAAAAAAGAGCTTTCAGTGCTCACTGTAGGATCACCAGTAACAGGTGCTCCCTGAGGACATGAGTGGACCTCTAGACCTGGTTAGAAGCTAAACTGACCATCTATGAATTGCTAAGCTCTGCGTGCAAATGATCAGTGGGTTCCAGGGCCGGAGGAGAAGTGGCCGCTGGTCCCTCGCCTTTTGCTCTCTGGTCACAGCCAGCATTGGAGGCTCAGTGCCAAGTGTGACTGATTGCACTTGAGTATTAAAAACGTGGGGCTTGGAAGGGGGCACGGCTGTCACTCCACTCTTATCATACCTTTCTCATTCAGCCAAAAGGGCAATAAAGGACACTCCTCCCCTGGGAGATGTCTGGGCCCTGTTGTGGCACGCCACACCCTTGCCTTGGTGCTGGGAGACATGTAGAATATGTTGGCTGGCCGGACCCTATTTTTACTACAAGTGCCAATTAGGAACTTCATTTTTGACCTACTCTTTGAAAGAAGCATTTTTTTTTTTTTAAAGAGACAGAGTCTCACTTTATCACCCTCAGTAGAGTGCTGTGATGTCACAGCTCACAGCAACCTCCTAACTCTTGGGCTTAGGCGATTCTCTAGCCTCAGCCTCCCAAGTAGCTGGGACTACAGGCGCCCACCACAACCCGGCTATTTTTGGTTGTAGTTTGGCCGGGGCCGGGTTCAAACCCACCACCCTTGGTATATGGGGCCGGTGCCCTACACACTGAGCCACAGGCACCACCCTGGAAGAAGCATTTAGTGGTAAAAATGTATTTCAGAATTGGACTAGCAAAGGAAGCAAATCCCAACTCTGCCACCACTTATGTCATGCAGGTGGAATAACCTGATCTCACTAGAGCCTGGAATAAGAGTCATGGCTGCTCTCAGAGGAAGCTCGTGAGAAGCCAGGGGCTCTGGGTCGCATCTGACCACAGATACACTCAGTAGATGGTAATTATTATGGCTTTTTAGTCTTATGTGTTGCTTTAGGGTGAAACCTCACTATTTCCCAGTAAGTCACCTGTTAGCTTTGGAGTGAAGACTCCGGCACTGGCCTGGTCTGCGCCCTCTCATTCAGCAGGGAGGACAGGACTTAGAAGCAGTGAGCCTGAGTGATGACAACTGACCCTGACAGAGAACACACAGCCCGAAGCAAACTGTCACTGCTCAGCAGAGAACATCTCATTTAACTTATAATGACTGCAATTTATTTCTCTCATTAGATTAAAATAAAATCTCAGCTTTCTTGTTGAGCTCCATGGGGGCTGTGTGTAAGATAAAGCCACTGTAAATGTCTGTGTAAAGCTCAGGCAATTAACCAACCAAACAGCAAGTGTGGCTTTCTGGCTATTTCAATTCCTTCAGAATATTCATGAAAACACTGAAAAAGGGGAAACAAACAGAAGGTCAACTCACAGAGTCTCTAGGCTGTGGAGCCCATCAAAGCATTTCTTTCCCAGGGAGTGGATTCTATTGTTATGGAGATGTCTGCAAGAGAACATTTCTGAGAGTCACGCAGGCACACTGCACACAGGCACGACATTTCGATTGCTTAAATCAAAAGGAACTTATACTAAAGAATGCACTTTTTATAATAAATGACATTACATTTTAAAAAAGCTATATTCTCCATTCACTCATATCACAGATGATTCTGTATGACAGAATTTAAAAGGAAGTCATAATTTTGCTGTTTGGGTTTGGGATATCAGGTTGTGTATAAACATTTGATCAACACAAACGATGGAAGTAGACTCAGGTTTTCCAGCATATTTTTCCAGCTTAGGTTGTTCAGCATGGTTTTGGGATGTCGGATGTAAGCAGAGATATTAACACTGAGACAGAGGAGGTTAAAGGGAAGGTCCTAGGTATACTACACACATTTTCTATTAGTGTTGAGGGCATATGATGGCTACGTCCTCAGCGTGGGGCCACAGTCAACAGGAAACAACTATTTTAGCCACAAGGAATGGTGATCAGTTATTTTGGCTGCCCAAGGAGATTAGTTATCTTGACACAGTATTAACCTGTATAACGTCCTCCTTAGCTCGCTCAACTGGTAAGTCAGGTCAGAACCAGTGAGAACAGCTGCGTGTATAAACTGAAAACTGGACCCACTCCCAAAGGGAGTTTGAAAAATAGGCTTAAGGAGGGCAGGGTGAAAAAGAATAGCTGGATTTGGTTTTTCCCAGATCTATTTCCTCTAGTGGAGGAAGAAAATTGAGGCATACGCCCAGCTTCTGATGGGTCAGTGGTGTCATCTTTATATGAGAAATTCAGTATAGAAATTTGTTAATATCGCCAAAAAATTTCTTTTGCTTTCAGACTAGGATTTTTGCTCTAATAAATAAACTTTCATTTAGGTGAGATCTATGTGACATTCACTAAAGATCTTCTGTATGCAATATAAAAAGAAAGGGATTGAAGAGACCCTGAGAAGATGAGTAAGATGTTTGTCAGTCCTCAAAGGTGTGTCTCCTACAGTGCAGGGACGGGTTGTAACCAAGCAATCCAGGGGGTGGGTGAAGGCAGAGGTGGGTCTGGGACGGGCATGAAGCAGTGGGAGAAATGGTGAGAAGACGCTTTCCTCCTTGACCGGCTATTATGTCCCATATGTGGAGGAATATTGCTACATTCTTAGCAAAGAAAACTGGGTATGTTTTAAACTATTACTTTTTGAAATCATCTTGACTTCTTCAAATAATAAAATCTAGACAAATTGGGGGAGAAATAGTTATGCAAATGCATAACTCACTGACAAGGGTTTGTTTTCAGTTTTCTTTCCTTGGTAAGGATTCAAGAAGTTGCACTCTGGGAGGCTGAGGTGAGTGGATCACTTGAGCTCAGGAGTTTGAGACCAGCCTGAGCAAGAGTGAGACCCTGTCTCTACCAAAAATAGAAAAACTAGCTGGTCATTATGGTAGACAATCGCAGTTCTAGCTACTCAGGAGGCTGAGCTTAGCCAGGAGTTTGAAGTTACTGTGAGCTATGATGCCACAGTGCTCTACCCATGAGGACAGAGTAAGACTCTATTTCAAAAGAAAAAAAAAAGAATAATGAATAATAAGAAGAGCATCTTTCAATTTGACCTGAATTATCATTTGTTATAAAAAATATAGAATTTTTATTCACTTAGGTTACTTACTGTACTAATTATGCAATGTGGTGATTACTTGTGCAATATACAATAGGCTCCCCTAAGGCAGAGGTCGCATTTATTAACTTGTATACCGGGGTGCCTGGCACTTAGCAGGTGCTCACTGCGTGTTAAGTCACTTACACAAATGTTACATTTATAAGTGGCTGAGGATTCTTTCCTCCCTTGAAATATGCCATTCATGCTTTGAAGGGCCAGCGATTTTAAGGCCAAGGTCTTACAGTGAACTTGGAAACTGTTAAAAGAGATAGTAAAATCAATAAAACTTACAGAACGACCAGGCTGGAGAGGTTTCCAAAGGCATAGTCTGGTATGTGGTGTATTTTGTTCAGGGCCAAGGTCATGGCCTGTAATGCTGATAAACTTCTGAAAGCCTGGACAGGGATTTCTGTCAAAGCGTTGTCATCTAGCCACAGGTGCCTCAGGGAATGCAGGCTGGTGAAGCAGCCAGGGGGCACGTAGCTGATGTGGTTGGCATCCAGACGCCTGTGGGAAGAAGAAAGCAAGAATGGACAGGAAGGCAAAGTCCAGGCAGAGGGCAGATGCTGAGGAAGAGTCTCTCGCCTGCAGTTATACTGTCACCCTGGGTAGAGTGCCATAGTATCATTACAGCTCACTGCAACCTCCAACTCTTGGACTCAAGTGCTCCTCTTGCCTCAGTCTTCTCAGTAGCTGGGAATACAGGTGCCCACAACCACGTCCAGCTAGTTTTTCTATTTTTAGTAGAGACAAGGTCTCACTGTTACTTAGGCTGGTTTCAAACTCCTGAGCTCCAGGGCTCCACCTGCCTCAGCCTCCCAAAGAGCTGGGATTACAGGAGTGAAGCACCGTGCTTGGCGGCCATCTCCTGCTTTCTGCTCTCCTGGTAAGCTCTCCTTCTCACTCATGGGAGAGGAGCAGCACCATGGCTATTTAGGGCCCTGGCTCTCACATTCCAGGGTGCTATGACTGTCCTCTGTGGGTAACCTTTCACGCACGGAGGTGTGAAGTTTCCGCCTGGCGATCCCTCCTCTTTCCTTTCCAGCAGGTGGACACACTCGTCCTCCCACCTACCCAGGCCAAGTGAATGCCTTTGCTTTCCTGGACTGTCGTGAACACACTAATCATACTATTCTACTGGTTTGCTCAGTAAGCTCTGGGAAAGGTTACTTCCATATTTAAAGGAACTGAATACTTTTTTAAGAACTTCTGAGAGACCTGCCTCAGGGAGGGCGGGGGCAGCCTACCCTCCTCTCAGTACAGTGCCCCGAAGCCTCAAAGCTGCTGGCTTTCTTGCTCATCCTAACCATTTCCATCGGCAGATGTTGGTTTTTCTGATATTTTAAATGAATAATAATATTAGCAGGCCAGGCAGGTGACATGGTGGCTCACGCCTGGAATCCTTGCACTTCAGGAGACCAAGGTGGGGGACCGTTTGAGCCCCGGGTTGGAGGCTGCAGTGAGCTGTCCTCTTGCCACCGTACTTCAGTCTGGGTGAAAGTGACCTTGACTTAGAAAAACAAACAAAACCCAGGGGCTTTCCAGATTTGCTTTTGCTTCCTTTCCCCACATTTTGTCCCCCCACCCCGTCTTTAAATGGGGAAATACGTCTAAAAATACGCCTGGTTAATGAGCTGTTGCAGCCGCAGAGCCAGCAGAGGGAGTGCAACGCACTGATCTTACCTCCTTCCAGCATAACCAGGGGTGTTAATTAAAACTCCCTAACTTTTCTTATGGAAGTGACAAAACCCACGCAGGGTGCACATTTCTGTAAGGTGCACAGACGGCAGAACCACCACCGTCACTCAGGCTGCAGCTCCCGACAGCCCCCCCAGCTGCCTTTCAGACTCTCATGTTTGTGTGTCCAAACTTAGAATCAAAAAAAAAAAAAAAAAAAAAAAAAAAAAAAAAAGAAGGGTTGCATTTTAAGCAGTCCAAGAATTAGGAACTAGGATTAGAAAATCACGAGTGGATTTTGAAAAATGTTTTTGGAAGCATTTAAGACTAAACAGATGTAGGAAGCACCTCAGGATCCCAAAACAATCCCCTGAAAGCCAAAGTGAGACAGTTTAGAGCTAATCTCCACAGAAAGCAGCTGCCTCACTTTGGGTCACTGGTGTCACTCTGGTTGTCCTCTGGGTCTTACTTCTACTGGCCGAATGGGAATAAGTGATACCTTAAGGGCCCTGGGCTAAGTTTGGATAATAAGTGAGATAAAAGTTACTTGGGACAAATTTGAAGAGCAGGATGTCATAGCCCGTTCCCAATTACATATCTAGTGGGAGAGCTGCCCCTGGGGCAATGGAAACACAGCCGCCACACAGCTCCAGGCTCTGTCAACAAAGGGGCTGGGAGATACTTAGGAAAACTCCACCCCGGCTCCTTCCTTTCTCCAGCAACACCACGCTCGGCCTCTGTTCACTGAAGGCATAATTTCATCAGAGGATGATGAGGAGGGGAGTGTTTTTGTTTGACTAAAAGTAAAGCCCATATTTGCAAACACTTCTTAACTCTTGAGCTGACTAAAGAAGGGAGACTTTATAATATGAGCGTCATGTTTTAAGCTGACATATTGTGTAATGATTGCCAGTTGCTCATGCACTGAAACTGTCAGTGGCTTCTAAAAGTCTTGAAAATGACAGATGTGAATGTTCAGTGCAAAGGCTGAGGTACATTTATGGAGAGTCTTCCTCAGCGTCTCCTCAGAGGCTTGTCTTCTTTGGCATTTTAAGTTGCTACCAAAATTTCTGCCGTGTCTTGAAGTGACCCTGCGATCAGTTCCCAGTGTCATTAAGTCTTTTTCTCTGGACAGGTATCATTTAGGAATCACTTTTCTACCCCGTAGGAAAAAAAGGCTGTAGTCTGGCCTCCATACTGTTATCTTACACCACTTTGCTATCTGAAATGAAATGAGTAAGACAGAATAATTAATTTTTCAGCTTCTTAACACTCCAAATACTAATATTTCCAGGCCTAAAACTCAAAAACACAGGCCATCAGATGTTCTGAGTACAGCATTAAAATGTCTCTGTACTAAAAAATTTCTTCATTTAAGAAGCTCTTGATATGGGGGCTCACACCTATAATTCTAGCATTCTGGGAGGCTGAGGCAGGTGGATTGCTTGAGCTTGGGAGTTTGAGACCAGCCTGAGCAAGAGTGAGACAGTAGCTCTACTAAAAATAGAAAAACTAGCCAGGTGTTGTGGCAGGTTAATAGCACTCTGGAAGGCTCAGGTGGCTGGATCATCTGAGCTCAGGAGTTTGAGACCAGCCTGAGGAAAAGTGAGACCCCATCTCTACTAAAAATAGAAAAACCAGCTGGACATTG
>NW_003852538.1:1665292-1684715 GCF_000181295.1 Otolemur garnettii | reverse complement strand
AAAAAAAAAAAAGATATCCTTCTAAATCAGTGGTTTTCAACCTTCCTAATGCCGCAACCCTTTAATATAGTTCCTGTGAGTCGCAACACACAGGTTGAGAACCGCTGTAACTAAATGCTGTGTTTTAGAGTCCGTGTTTGCCTGGGTTCAGGGGCCCAAACTGAGAGTGACATGTTATTTACACTTGAAGGCGTTAGCTAATTTAATTTCCTCCTCCAGCTTCATAAAGGTATAGCTGCCAAATAAAAATCACATGTACTTATGGCATACAATGTGATATTTTGATATATGTATCCTTTGCAAAATGATTAAATCAAGCTAATTGACATATCCATCACTTCATATACTTAACATTTTTTTGTAATGAAACCAGTTAAGATCTAATCTCTGAGCAATTTTCAAGTATACAATACATTATTATTAACTGGAGTCACCATGCTGTACAATAGATCTTCAGAATTTACTCATTCTAACTGGAACTTTATATCCTTTAACCAACATCTCCTCACCCAACACCCAGCCCCACCCTCACCCCCTGGGAGCCGCCATTCTACCCTCTGCTCCCCTATCTGATTCAATCTTAACGGAAGATCCCAACCAAGGCCAAACCTGGGGATGGAATTAATTATCCAGTCACTCACAGGTGGGTCTTACAGAACAAGGTTAATACTGTGGACAAAGAAGCTGACAGGGCACAAATTGTGCCTGTTCTGTGAGTAAACAAAGAGTTCATGTTCTGCCAGTCTGGTCTTTTCAGGCAGCTGAACATAGTCTACTCACATGCTTGGGAAATGCAATATTTAAGCAGTGGGGTATAAAATAAACATCATTATGCAGTACAAGAAAACACACACATATGAAATACGGTTCAATAATAGAGATTGTCAGAAGCAAAATAAAAACATACCACATTTTAGAGCTCCATGTTTCTTTGCTATTTCTGTTTTGGGCAAGTGTGTGTGTGTGTATGTGTGTGTGTGTGTGTGTGCACGTGTGCCCCTTGGTATCTGGGACTGAATGCAGAGATGTGGGATGGGAAGTAGCAGGTTGAAGCCGACTCCAGAAGCTGTGTGGCCATGGCCAAGTCCACAGACCTCAGAACTCCTCTCTCTCATCGGGCTGCTTTATGCTTTCTGAATATAAAGACTGCCTTTAAGGTTTTAAACATTATTATCTGAAGCTGGTTAACAATTTTTTTTTGTCTTTTGGCCATTAAAACCATTCATAAAAAAAGAAGCAAACTCATATTTTGCTTAAGCAAAAGTTTGCTAAAATGAGAGTGAATTTCAATTCTGAGAAATGTAGGCTATTTCTTTTAACTCTCATAATAGCAATAATTAAAAGGTATCTGCGATTAGACTTATGAGAAGGGACCCTTATTTTCAGCCATTAGTGTTATTGCTATGTGTACAGGTGTACGTATGTACACACACATACACAAAATTAACAGGGCAAACAGCTTTGTTCCTGATATATTACTGAATATATCTTCATTCTGAAGGCAAAGAAGAAGCAATGATGGATAGACGATACATTCTCAGAGAACATTTCCAGCAATGATGTTGGCACTTAAGCATCTATCAAAATCATGACAGAGGTGGCCCATCACCTATAGACAGTTACGCACAGCAGAGAAAACACTTTAACAATAAGAGTGGCCTTGCCTTCGTTCAGATAAACAAACTCTCTTATTGAGAGAGAGTGCCCCACATTGTGCTCCTTTTGGCGGGGTCCATTAGTTATAATCTGTAGTAAAATCATACATAAAGCAAACATTACCATACTTCCTCTGTTATCTGCAGCCATCTACATAATGTGTGCCTGGTAAACTGGGACGCATACTCATCTGGGAGAATTAGGATGCAAATTCAAGTCAAGACTCATCACTTATTAATTCTAAGATTTGGGGGCATATGTTTTATCTCTCTGTGGGTCAACTGCAGAATCACAACATGTCACAAAATGGCTGTGGGGATTTAAAGAGAAAATGGATGTGAACCAGTCAAGCAATTTACAAATGATTGACTTTACTATTTGAGGAAAACTGCCACATTTAGGGAGTGGTATCATTTTTTTCCCATCTGAAAGTCTCTTTTATTCTTTCTGAAGTTTCTTATGCCTTTGTAATTTCATCTAAGAGATTGCCATTTTTTTGTCATATAAACTGGGAGAACCGCCGCTCCTCTGCTCACCGCAGCTCTTTATTGGTACGGGGCGTCCTCTGCTGCAGTGTTTGATTAGCACTATAGCAAGATTCCCGTCACAGAGAAAAGAAGATGGACATCTTCTGTGACAGGTCAGCAAAGGACAGCTGAGGCCCCAAAGCCTGAAACAGCTGAGGTGTTGACTCGTTTCAACATGAAAAAATAAATAACAACAAAAAGTAGCTGAGGAAAAATACAACATCTGGTGCAAGTACAGTATTACTGACTTTCAGGATTATGGTGAAGTATCTTCTTTTCTGAAGGGAGAACTTGAGGTTGGAAGACTCTACAATTGCTGAAGATATTCATTCTTCTGCTCAAGCGGCTTGGCCAAGGGGACTATCTCTCAGGGTTGCCTCGCCTCTGGGACCAGGTCACCACTGGGACCTCACCACTTGGGACCATGTCAAGACCATACACTTCACCCTAACAGGCTTGAATAACTGAGTATCCAAGGTAAGTGTTTGTAGTGCAGAGAACTTCACTCCCACAAGCTTTTGGGCGATCCACCTAGAAGAAATGTCTCACCCTCTCCATGCAATCTTCAAGGTTTGCACAGAGACATTTCTCTGGAGTGGGGGTGCCATTCTGCCTTATGACCAGAAGCCCTAAGGATAGAAGTGCTATACAAGTATCACTGTAGTAGCATCTGAAACAGGGACTAGAGAGGCAGCAAATGACCGAAGCCATCATCAGGGAGAGAAAGATGAGAGCCTGAAGGAAGGGCAGGGATGGAGAGGAAGGGCCAGTGTGAGGGGCAGTAAGTAAGTGGGCCTGACAGTATTAGCGACTCCCCAGATGTGGCCAGAGAGCACAGCATAGAAGCTGTGGCAATTTCGCTTTCTGGCCTGGCAAACTGGGTAGGTGGAGACCAAAAGCAGGGGTGAATGTTACCCAGTATCATGCAAAATATTCTAAAGCAGAAGTGCATGCTCCCCGTGAATGCAGTTCTGTAATGCCAACGTATTCAATGTGGCAAAGAGGTAGAAATAACAGGCAAAAAATTAATCTATTTTCAGACAATGCCTCCTCCTCTCCAAATAAACTTATTTTTTGGTGTGTGTTAAAATTTTCTTCCTGTTGGGCACAGTGGGTCATGCCTGTACTCCCAGTGCTTTGGGGGGCTGAGGTAGGAGGATTGTTTGAAGCCAGGAGTTTCAGACCAGCATGACACCCATCCTGGATGGAGTTGAAACATATTCTTTTTCAATGACTAAGCAAATGACATGAAGTCTATGTTACCCAGCTTGATGAAAGTATTTCAAATTGTATATGAAAATACTACACTGTAATGTATACAGCTATCATTTAATAAAAAACATTAAAATAAAAAAAAAGAAACATATTCTTCTTAGTAAAGTATCACAAGAATGGATACTAACACGAAGCCAGTAGGTGGTCTCATGCATGCCCACATAGGTGAAAAACCCATTTCATTTCCAGTTGGGGGGAGGTTGGGGTACTCTCACTGAATAGGTGAGGGGTCGGGGGGGTTGGCACACCTTTTGTGTGTGGGACATAACCACAAGGGGGACTCTACCTAACAAAATCAAATATTTTGACCTGGTTGATTGTACCCTCACATCTACCTGAAATAAATTTACTTAAAAAAAAAGTAAACAGAAATCATCAAATGGGAATCCCTCCAATTGTCATCGCCAGTTCTAATTTTTAGTGTGTCTTCCGCACAAGAATGAACTCCCTTCCCCACATTTCCTGGACTTCTCCATGTTCTTTTCAAGGCAGTGAATGTACAGAGGATCACTGTTCCTGTATGCTCTCTGCTCTTTCTCCCAGCTCTCTTCCTTGGGACTTTAAATATGCTCAAGATTCTCTGACTCTAAAGAAGCAAAACAGAACCAACAATACCCTCCCTTACACCTGTGTTGAGTGTCATCGCCCTTTGTCTAGCAGTATTCCTTTGGGGTTAACTCTTCCAGAGTTGCTCTCTCCATTCTCCCCCTCCTCTGTACATATCGTATTGTCAGCTCATCACCTCCATCACTTTCCCAGAAATGATTGCACCATCATCATTACAGACACTGCTATTGATGAAGCTAGTGCATACTTCTCTCAGTCTTTATTTGCTTGAATGTTCAGCTGCATTTGACATCTTCAGAGCTATTTCTTCTCTCAGTGTTATTTTCCTGTGCCTCAGATTCTCCCAGTTTTGACTTTTACCAGGCTGACTGAGTCTTCTCCCTTCCCTTTGCTGGCTCTATCCATGCCCCGAATGGCTATATTTGGTCCTCTTCTATTCCTGTTCTGTAAACTCTCTCCTTAAGAGATTTCCTATAAACTCATGCCTTCAATCACCATGCATATGTTTATGAATCTCAGAGATATTTCTCAGGCTTCTGATTTTATCACTGATGTTACATGATTGATATATAAAACCATTAGAAAACTAAGTACAAAATGAAACTCATTTTATCTCTAAGAATCTATTTTTTGTCTACTGAATTAGCTCATGTCTCTCCCTTCCCACTACATTACCCTACCACAGCCTCTGCTAACCCTGCCGTGCATTAACTCTGACAGACACTGCTGTCCAGTCTTCCTGACACCCAGCCTCACTCCTCTTTCATTCATTCATTCTTGCTCCTCTTCAGTTGTTACCATTGTGATGTTTCTAAACTGAAAAACTGACTTTTGCGTTTTTTCGTAATGTCTCAATGGCTTCCCAATGAATGTTCTTAGATATAATCTGAAATTCATACGCTATTCTAGGTCCTCCAAAACCTATCCCAACTCTATCTCTTCAACTACATTTGGAGTTCTCTATACTCCATAAATATTGAACTCTTATTTTTTCCTAGGATCTTTTAATATATTCTTTCCTCTGCTTCAAAACTTTCCCATTCTCTTTGCCTGGTTAGTTTCTATTCATGGCTTAAATGACATTTTGTTCCAGAAAGCTTTCATTGCCTTTTGCAACACAATTTAGTCTTCCTCCTGAGAGTCCAATGGCACCACACAGACACACACACACATGCACACACATGCATACACATGCATACACAGGCACACACACACACATACATGCACACACATATTCATACACATGCACACACAAACGCATACACACATACATCTTCAGTAGCTCGTCTCAGGTTTATTAACATACTTCTTGGTCAAAGTCTAAACTCATTCATACCATATAACACGTCTGTCTTCTGTTCATGCATAGTAGGAATTCAGCAAATATTTTTTGATAAAAAAGATTAGCCAGGCATAGTGGTGTGCATCTATAGTTCCAGCTACTTGAGAGGCTGAGGTGGGAGGATTACTTAAACCTATGATTTTGGGGTTAAAGTGTCACTGCACTCCAGTGTGGGTGACCGACTGATGCTATCTCTAAAAAAGTTTTTAAAAATTAAAAAAGGGTTTCTTTCTAATATCTTTATGCATAAAGGGTTAAATATGTAAATTTCCCTTTAAAAGAGACATTTTACCAATCTCCTCTATACTCCCCAAAGGAATTTTCAATTTATAAATGACATTATTGTAGGGATTAGGGCATTTATGAGGTCACTTCTGCTGCTGTTCCAGAAAGTGGCCCTTTATATGCATCTTGTCTATAATAGTTTGTCAATGTATCACACAAACTTGTACCTTTGTTTGAGAATGTCTTTGATGAGCCATTAACACAAGGAAGAAAGCGTTGGGCAAAAGATAAGCCATTGATCTCGGATAATTCCACATCTGAGATGACTGTAACAATGTCAATTATTAACATGGATAATGTGAAAAAAGAAAGCTAAAAGTGAGGAGAAGGTTGCAGCTGCATAGTGCGGTTGTGGGGACTGTTACAATACACAGAACCACACAGCCACACGTTTCCTCCACCGACATTGCTGTATTATGTGTGGGTGGCCTTTCCCCTTAAGTTTTAAAGAAGTGATACAGCACATACACTTGTACATTTTGTGAGATAATTTTGAGCATAGAAAATAAAGAAGCTCTTTTTGTCGGGGACACCAGTAGTCTTTCAGGGTTTGAAACCTGTGGGTCATTTCCAGTCTTCCATTGCCTCCTAGCCCATCATTCACCCAGGTCTCTCCATTTTGTCTTCACCTCTGAGACTCCATTTCCACTGTCTGGTTAATTCTCGTAATTATCTCTTCGCACCTGCATTTCTGCAACAGCCTCTGAGCTGGTCCTTTCGCCTTTGATCTCTTATCTCTTCAGTTAATACCGTAGACTGCTGCTCCATAAATCTTCTTAAAATAGCCTCTATGTCACTCTCCTTGCAGGATGCTGCAGTCCTTCCCTGTTACTGTTCCTTTCAAACCCAAACTTCCCATTCTGAGTCAAGGCTCTCCATCCATCTTATCTGGCCAAACTTTACGCATTTCTTTCTCTGTCCCAGTCAAGTCTGTTTTCTGGGTCTTGCCCACAGTAATTCTGGATCTGTGTTCATGAGTATTTCCTCCCGTCTGCCCATCCAAATCTCCTCAGCCTTCTAAGACTTAATAGCATAGTTCTTCCTGAACCCTACTCTGGGGCAATGGGAAAACGAATTCTGGAAGATGTATTGACTCCCAGGTCCATGAAGGAACCACTGGGTCCTACTCTCAGCCCTGGAAAGGCATGTGGGAAAGTCAGGATACAGAGAATTTGGAGCCTGGGAGACGAATGAATTGCAGGCACAGTCACTCTAGGGGAGGGACAGCTGAGCAGCTGTCTAGAGCCACATGGAGAGTTTGAGGCACCAGTTCAGTTTAACAAGTATTTTCTGAGTGCTTTCTTTGTCTTAGACACTGCAGAGCTGGAGTGAGCCAAGTGGACTTGGTCCCAACTCTTATGGACTACGCTTTCCAAAGGGTGGCCAAACAAATAAATCATTACAATGAAGTTCTGGGTGAAGAGAAAGGTGTGGTAGGGGGACTAACCTAGATTTTACTTTTCCTGGTTCAGATCTGGATTTCAAACTAAGTGACATCTCTACTTAGTTGTTCCTCCTCAAACACAAGTGCCCAAGACCAAATCCACTGTCCCCCACACTCAGAACACATGGAGTCTCCAACCAGTGTCTCCGGACTCAGTGATGGGCTTTACTAAACAGAAGGTTGTATCACTTCGTCACCCTCAGTAGACCACTGTGGTATCATAGCCCAACCTCAAACTCTCTTGGGCTCAAGTGATCCTTTGGCCTCAGCTTCCCTAGTAGCTGGGACTGCAGGTACCCTCCACAATACCTGGTTATTTTTAGAGATGGGGTCTTGCTTTGGCTTAGGCTACTCACTTGCCTTGGTCTCCTAGAATGCAGGCGTGACCCACTGCACCCAGCCTTAGAAACCATTCTTGGCATTTCCTTCTCTTTCATTACCAAACACCAGTCATTTCATGTTTTAATATTTCTCAAATCCATCTCCCTATATTCACTACCCATTGCCCCTATCCTGGCAAAGTTCCTCTTCCTCTCCTAGACTATTTCAATGACACAGATCTGGTCACCACTCCCTCCTGCTAAAAACGGAGTCCAGTGGATTCCCATTGCTTCTACCATAAGGACTGAAATCCTCCAAATGGCTTCCAGGTGGCCTGGTCCTACCGCTGTACTCGGCTCCTCCTAATCCAGCTGCACTGACCTTGTCTTTGTCCCTCGATGCACCACACGACCAGGTGCTGTCCACGTGGTTCCCTCTGCTTGGGATGTTCTCCATCGTCTTTGTTTAGTCAGCTCTTACCTTTGCAATAGGGGTGAGGTCTTCCAGTTATCACCTATAAACTCCTCCTCAGGAAAGTGGAGACAATTTCTGCCTCCTGGTAATGAAGGATCAGACAACCAAATGCATAGAGAAATACTCCAGGAAGGCTGGCAGGCAGTGCGGGTTTCTGTCAGGCCTTCCCCTTCTCTCATCTCTCTGCCGGAGATTCTCCCAGGCAGGCGAGATGATGTGGTGGTAAAGGGGAAGGTTCTAGAATCTGACAGACTAGAGTTCTCATCTCAGAGTCACCTCTAGCCTGACTCTGTTGCAAGTCATCTGATGCTGGGAAGGTCAGCTGACCTCTCTGAGTTTTTCGATTCCTTCTCATTAGGGAGGGGATAATCCCAGCACCCACCCCTGAGGCTGCTGCAAGGGTGATGCAGGTAAAATGTTTAGTAAATAAATATTTGCAACTGCCTCTCTTATACTCCTATCTTTCCACCAATTTCGCATTCCGATTTTGTCTTGCAATGTTCTCATTCTCTACGGCTTCCTTAGTGTGTCTTTCCACTATCATCACAGACTCATCTATCTTGAAAAGGGGGCGAACACATACGTGACTCTGAGGACCACACTCCGATTGTAACTCTCTTCTTGCTGTGTAGCAAAGGCTTTGCCTCTGAAAATAATTTCCCTCTAATGCTTAAATTGGGGGAGGGGGAGGGAAAAGCTTCTCTCCACAAGGATTCCCTGGCTGCAGACTTCCATATGGGGCCATGACACGGACTCCTCCCTGTGCAGGAGACAAACTCTTTGGTCTCTAGAACTTCTAAATCCACCTCCATCCAACTATCTACTGAATATGTGGGCACTTTGTGAAAAATAAAACAAACACAGAGTACAGCGGTTCTTTATTGTAACTTCTCTTTCTGGAGACTATTTAGCGGAGGGAATAATGTTACCAAATCTGAAACCACTGTTTTTTTAACCTCTTTGATCCTTTACTCTCACCAGTCACCTTCCCTTCATTCATCTGCTTACACTTCCTTGTCTTCAGTTGCTTCCTTCCCTGTCTGGATCCTGGTCTGCAACGCAATAGGCTCCTGGATAGAAGAAAACTGCTCCTGGTTCTAGGCGCTGTCTGCTCTGCTTTCTTCTTTCTCCTCTTCTTTCTTCCTTTTCTTTTTTAAAAAAAACTGTATTTCTTTTCTCTTCTCTTTTTTGACTACAATTAGCCGAAAACGTTGAATAGTCCATGTGAAGTTACTGACATGTCACAGGCACAGTGGTGGGTCTTACAGCCCTGAAGATGGTATCATGGTAAGATCAGCTGCCAACTGGGGGCCGGACACAATTATAAGAGGAACTGTATCTGACAAATGCAATCAGTGTAACCTAACTCTTTGTACCCTCAGTGAATCCCTTACAATTAAAAAAAATTAAAAAAAAATATCAGGTGCCAGGTAAGAATTATCCATTATTTTGGGGTTGTAAAATATAGTCTTATACTCTGAAGATGGATATTAACTAATTGGAGACTAGATAATAATAAACATATGTTTAATTTCTCCTTTCATTATCTATTCCCCCACCTGTTATCTTTGCGACCGTACACATTCCACAGTCAGCTTCACTGGGGCAGACTTGGAATGAACACGCATTAAAAAAATACTCTGGTTACCTGGACAACCGTGATAGGTCTTTGGTCATCTGAACTTCACAATGACAGTGAATTGCTTGAAATTCATCAACAACTATCACAAATGAAGCAATGATTTTTTCTTTTTTTTAACATTGATTTTTTAATAAATTTGTTTATTTTTTTTGAGACAGAGTCTTACTATGTCGTCTTTGGTAGAGTGCTGTGGTGTCACATAGCTCACAGCAACCTCAAATTCTTGGGCTTACATGATTCTCTTGCCTCACCTCCCCAGTAGCTGGGACTACAGGCGCCCACCACAATGCCCGGCTGATTTTTGGTTGTAGTTGTCATTGTCGTTTGGCAGGTCCAGGCGGGGTTCGAACCCACCAGCCCTGGTGCATGTGGCTGACGCTCTAACCACTAAGCTAAGGGCACCGAGCCTAGATTGATTTCTTTATTGTTGATACAGAGGTGTGAAGGCGTAAGTTTCAAGTTTCCATCAAATCACTGTAATCTAACCCTAGACCTAAAATGTTCCTAATAGCAAAAGTTTCTTGGTGAAATATAAGTCACTGTGAATTCTGATTACATTTCCTATTCCTTTCCAAAAAGCAGAAAGGAAATTATGTTATATTTGATTACATTACCAACAATCCAATGGGTGTCTGGGCAGCCACTGCCACGTCAGAAGCTGAATGTGTGCACAGCACAGCAGCGCGTTCTGGGCTGCGGGGTGCTGGCCAGTCGGCCTGAGCTGTGGTTCTTTAGCTGAGTGGTTCATTAGCATCGAGAGGGTTAAAAGTGCACAAATGCACCTAGGTGTTTTCTTTACGAACAAAGCACAATGTCTTTTGTATATGTGGAATAAATGGAAAATTACATCCCTGGAAACATGAGCACACTTTTGTTTCTTCCTCATAGGAATGTTACCAATTTTCAATATATCAAGTTTCTTAAATTTTATTCAATGAAGTCAAGTCTATATGGGTGGAGCAAAGAATACAAATGATTTATTTTTTGGTTTGTAGACCACTTTGTGGGTGTAATAGAACACTATAAATGTTAACTTCTTAAGTGCACTTTGTACACACATCACATAGGATGTTGTTCAGATGGAGATTCTTATAAGACTGAGCTGAGGCCCGAGGTTCTGCATGTGTCAGGAGATGCTGGTCCAAGGGCCACATCCAAACAGAGGTGACAGAGCAGCAAACTCTTAATGTGATCTGCTCTAGGTGATCAGTAGAATTAATGGGCAGATGTGAGCTGTATTCAATTAAACATAGGGCAGTACCTGACTTCTATACTCTAAGTACATAATTTGCTTATATTAGAATGCAAAATATGGGCTTCATTATATTTCAAGTTTGGGAGAATAGTTGGTAGATCAGCAGAAGGACTGCTGTGGGACGCCAGTTTTCCTAATTTTCACTTTGGGAAAGGCTTGACTACAATAAGGCCAGCCAGAAAACACTGGTGCTTGGGTCCTATCTTCAGAGAGTCTGATTCTAACTGTTCTGGGCTGCAGCCTAGACTTTGGGACTCTCCAGATGACGCTTACTTGTGGCCGACACTGAGAAGCCCCACTGTAGAAGTTGCCAGGCCAGGCATCCTTAGGGGCAAGGAGCACACAAATCTTGTGGAATACAGAGTGCTTCTTAGAGAGTGAATGTATAATGCAAAAAAAGTAATAAAGTAGAGAAAAATAGAATGAATTCAAGAGGGAGAAAATAAAAAAGAGAAGCCATGCAGAAAAGGATGCTAAGTGCAGAGTCGGGGCTGAGTCTGGTCCAAGAAGAGACAGACACTGAACAGAGAGGCTGTCCTGGGTGTGGGACACACATGAGGCAGAGTCCCACGCAGCGTCACTCTCCTCCCTAACAGATACACACACGCCTGGGAAATGAGGAGAACATGTGTTAGGAACGCATGTTTGTAATGACCATTAAACTCGAAACTAATGTTCTTATTTTTTGAACTGTTTAATGGAAGTGGGAGAAATACAACGAAATACTTTAAATATTTTATTAAGACGTCAGCGGGCTCACTGTGCCCTCAGTCTCCAGTCCAGCCCAGCCTGCACCCAAAGTGAGACTCTCCTTCAGCTGGTCCCGTAGTGTGCCAGTGTTGGTGGGGAAGCCTGTGTTTATTAAGCTTTTGGACAACTCTTAATTCTTGTATCAAAGCAGCACAGAAAATATCAGCGAGAAAAGTGGCATGCTGGCACACGCTGCCAGCACTCAGCCCCCCACGGGTCTGTCTGTCCTCTGGGCAGAGAAACGGTGGCGACTGCACAGCCGGCTGATAGCAGCGTGTGAACTGGGGGCGGACGACCTATCTCAGGTGCTCCGGTCTGGATGTACCAAGTGTCAAACTGGAAAGTTAGCCCTTGACCTTTTCACAGGGAACACATATTTATGATGTTTCCAAATGTAATTCTTTCTGTGAACTAAAAACCAAATGCAAGAGACACCTGGTGAGCAGTCAATGTCGACTGTGAGAAACTAAATCTGAACACCTTTATCAGAGAGGCAACACCCACTCGGAGTGAACAAAAGCGTCATGGTTTTTCTCTTCCTCAAAGAGTCCGTGCTGTTTGTGTTCTCCTTTCAGCTGATAGTGGCTTTTGGTTACAAACTCTTATCCTTCTATCTACTGCCTGCCTCGCAGCTGTTCTAAAGTTCCTACTGGCCATGGCCATTATCTTGATTTCAGTTTAGCCCCCAGACCCCGAGCCCTTACAGAGAGACAGTAGAGGCTGTTTCGCTCCCCCGGCTGCCGCTCCTCCCTTGAGGTAAAGGCTTGTGCAACCCAGGAGGAGCGACACCGTCATGTCATTAGGGAGCCCCTGGAAATGCAACAGACCTACCCCGGCCACAAAGGGGCCCTTGTGGGTTTGTTTATCTACAGGCTGGTGAAAACCTAGGAAGTCACTTTGTTTGACTGCAGTAAAAGGCTTAAAACGATCTCAAGCACAGATTTTCTTTCATTAAAAAAAGATCAAAGGATGGAAAGTATCATCTTCAAATCTCATGGTCGTCCTTCTCTTGTGTCGTCTCAGTAAAAGGCACTTGGCAAACTGTATGTAATTACTAACCCAGGGATTCGTCACAGCAATTTTCAACTAGTGTCTGTGATATTTATTTGCCTTTTTTATGAATTTCTCTCTCTCATCATGCAAGGCCAGAAACCAGCATTTTGTTTGACAGATGAGGACCTCTGGTGTAAGTAAAATTAAAGCATATATCACACACATATATACTGGAAATTATGCAATGTATCGTAAACACACACATTCTGATGAGAGGAATATTTACTGGAAAAAAATAGCAGCATTGACTTGTCAAGTAATCATTGCAACCAAATGCTTATAATCCAAGTTCCAAAACATCTCATCAGTGAGAATGTTCTTTCTGTGAGGAACTGTTAATTTTCATTTAGTCAGAGGTTTTAAACCAGTGCGTATGTGGGGGGGTGGTGCTGGGGGACTCCTGATGGGACACCAGCACCAACACTGGTGTGTTTGCACAGGTATGTGTGTGTGTGGCTTGTGAATCTCCCATATGTGTGAACCTGGGAGCTTGTTATGATGGTGTTTGTCCATCTGTGTGCAGTGAGGGGGGAGCTCCTGGATTGTCGATGGGTGCGGCAGCACGGCCAGTGCTTCAGGCTGTATCAGCACAGCTCCGTCTTCTGACTTGATCACCCCTAATGCATATACAGGACTTAACAATCAAGTCTTTATTTAATTCTGAAACACTTGGTCACAAGGCAGCTCAGACAATCTAAAAACAGAATAAGTATGAAGATGCCAAGAATTCTAGATTATGGCATCCATTTTTCTAGGTAAGAGGAAAGCATTATTTCTGATTTAAATTCAGGAACAAGAATCGAATAGAGAAATAAACCTAGGACAAGATCCTGGAAGTGGAGGTTTGACTGCAGGTGTATTAAGTCTCTGCCCTGAAACCCCAAACTCCAGCACTGGTCTCTTTCATCCATATTTGCTTAATGAGGATGGGGGGAATTTTTGGTCTAATAGACTCTCACTCGGTTCACTTAGGAATGACCCTAAGGCGAGGAAGGCACACAAAATGGTCACCAGATATTTCAATGCTCCTCCCCCAGTTGCTCTTGAGCACATTTGCGATTTCTTGTGTACTCACAGGGACTGAAGGCCTCGCAGACTCTGCAGCGCTTCCGTGGGCACCTGTCTCAGCCGGTTATTCTGCAGCATGCTGCATGGTGAAAGAAACAAAATCCTTAAAGAAAGACGTCAGGAAAACTGTGGGGCAGCTCACAATTTTGACTTTCTGGGAGCTTAAATTCCTGAGGGGAGCACAGATAATTAATAATAGAGGAATACAGAACGTGAGACAAGTGGTAAATACTGTGGATAAAAACCAAGTCATGGATGAGGGAGAGCTGGTAACGCGGGGACAGATTTTTATTTTAAATATGTTCAGGGAAAGTCTCTCTGAAAGGGTGATATTTGAGTAGGCACCAGAATGAAGTCAGGGAGCAAATCATGGTGAACAGTGAACCTCTGAAAAGAATTACTGAGGAAGAGGGGAGAGCAGCTGCAAAGGAATGAAGGCTGGAGAGAGCAGCAAAGGGCCAGTCGTGACGGAGGAGGAATGAGCAGGACAGAGGCTGGGAGATGGCCTGACACTACCTCGACAGGACTCGGCAGGACACAAGACCTGATTTTAAATGTAACGAGAAACCCCTGTTGAAAGGTTTAAGTAGGGAAATGACATGCTCTTACATATGTTTTTAAAGGATCATTCCGGTGACCGCACAGATTAGACAGAATGGAAATAAGGATAACAGCAGGAAAGTATAAAAGATCTTCCTGCTTATGCATGGCCATGCTTTTTTTTTTTTTAATTTCAGGTTTATTTGAGGGTGCAAAGAAATGGGTTACAATGTTTGCATTTGTTAGGTAGAGTCCCTCTTACAATTGTGTCCCACTCCCAACAGGTGTGCCATACACCCTAACATTGTGCCCATTAAGTGGGAGCCACCCATCCCCTCTTCCTCCTCTGTCCCCTTCTCTCTCCTCCCCTTCACCCTATCTTGAATTGATTTGAGTTTTCCTTACGCAGGTACGTATCATTTTGTCTACTGGTTTCATATTAGTATTGAATATATTGGATTCTTGCTTCTCCATTCTTGTGATAGTTTACTAAGAAGAATGTGTTCCACTTCCATCCAGGTTAATACAAAAGATGTAAAGTCTCCATCTTTTTTTATGGCTGAATAGTATTCCACGGTGTAAATATACCACAGCTTGTTAATCCAGTCCTAGGTTGGTGGGCATTTAGCTTGTTTCCATGTTTGGTGATTGTCAATTGACTGTGAAACAATATTGTGCAAATCCCCTGATGATAAAATGATTCTTTTTTCTTCTGGGTAGATGTGTAGTAATGGGATTGCAGGATCAAATGGGAGGATTCTAATTTGAGTTCTTTGATACTTCTTTTCAAAGACATTGTATTAGTTTGCAGTCCCACCCACAGTGTGAAAGTTTTCCCTTCTCTCCACATCCACACTAGCATCTGCAACTTTGAGACTTTGTGATGTGGGCCATCCTCACTGGGGTTAGGTGTCTCAGGGTGGTTTTGATTTGCATTTCTCTGATGATTAGGGAAGATAATCATATTTTCATGTTTGTTAGCCACTGTCTAACAAAGAGAAGGTTTTGTTCACATCTCTTGTCCAGAGGTAGATGGGATTGTTTACTCTTCCTTTGTTGATTGATTTGAGTTCTCTGTATTCTAATTATCAAGCCTTTGTCAGATTCATGCCATGCAAATATCTTTTACCATTCTGAAAATTGTCTATTGGCTTTAATTGTTGTGTTCTTAGCTGTGCAGAAGCATTTCAGCTTAATTAAGTCTCAGTTATTAATTTTTGTCATGGTTGTGATGGCTGCTGAAGTCTTCTTCATAAAATCTTTCCCCAGGCTGCATCCTTAAGAGTTTTCCCCACACTTTCTTCTAAGATTTTTATTATTTCATGTCTTAAATCTTTTATTCATCTGGAGTCAATCAAGTAGCGAAGATGTGTGTCCAGTTTCAGGTTTTCACATGTGGTGGTCCAATTCTCCCAGTACTATTTGTTGAATAAGAATTCTTTTCCTCACTGTATACTTTTGTTTGGTTTATCAAATGGTAAATCAGATGGTAATAAGAGACTAGTTTCATCCCTTAGTTTTCTATTCTGTTCCATATGTCTTTGTCTCTATTTTTGTGCCAATACCATGCTGTTTTGATTACTATGGACTTGTAATAACATTACCTGAAGTCTAGTAGAGTTATACTTCTAGTTTTGTCTTTAGTAGTAAGAATTGTGTTGGCTATGTGTCTTTTTTTCTGGTTCCATACAAAATGAAGTACTAATTTTATCCTTCTTCAAAGTATGCTGTTGGTATTTTAATGGCATTACATTGAATCTGTAGATTGCTTTGGGCAGAATATACATTTTAACAATGTTGATTCTTCCCAGCCAGGAGCATGGTATGTTCTTCCATCTTGTTTATGTCTTGTGCTATTCTTGGACTTTCATGATTCTTTTTGTAGGGATCCTTCACCTCTTTTGTTAGGTATATTACTAGGTATTTCATTTTCTTTGAAGCTACTATGAAGGGAATTGTCATTGATTAGCTTCTCAACTTGGATGTTACTGGCATAAGCAAAGGCTACTGATTTGTGAACACTGATTTCATACTCTGAGATGTTACTGTATTTCCTGATCACTTACAGGAGTTTTGTGGTTGAATCTCTAGGGTTTTCTAAGTGTAAGATCATATCATCACCAAAAAGCAAGAGTTTGACCTCCTCTGCACCCATTTGGATGCCTTTATATCCTTCTCTTGCCTGATTGCACTGGCTAGAACTTCCAGCACTATGTTGAAAAGTAGTGGCAATAGAGGACATCCTTGTCTGGTTCCAGTTCTTAGTGGAAAAGCTTTCAGTTTTATTCCATTCAGTATGATATTAGCTGTGGGTTTGTTGTAGATGGCTTTAATTAGTTTAAGAAATGTGCCACCTATGCCTACATTCTTAACTGTACTAATTAGAAAAGGATGCTTAAAATTTTAACAAATACTTTTTCTGCATCTATTGAGAGCATCATATGGTCTTTGTTTTTGCTTCTATTGATATGGTGAATTACAATGATAGATTTGGGTATGCTAAACCAATCTTGCATCACTGGGATGAAGTCTAATTGACTTGGATGTATAATTTTTTAAATGTGTACCTGTAATCTATTAACTATGATTTTATTGAGTATTTTTGCATTAACAGTCATTAGCAAAATTGGTCAGTAGTTCTACTTTTCCTGGCTAGAAAAAAGGGTCTTTTTCTGGGTCTTTTCCTTGTTTTGATATCAGGGTAATGTTTGCTTCATACAATATGTTGGGGAAGGTTCCTTCTTTCTCAGTGTTTTAGAATATTTTCTGCAGTATAGGTACAACTTCTTCTTTGAAGATTTGATAGAATTCTGGTGTGAAGCCATCTGGTCCAGGCCTTTCTTGTGTTAGAAGATTTTTTATTGTTTCTTCAATCTCAGTGACTGATATTGGTCTGTTCAAGAGATCTGTTTCTTTCTCCTTAAGTCTAGGGAGAGGATGTGATTCCAGGTATTGGTCCTTTTCCTCCAAATTGTCAAATTTCTGGGCATAGAGTTTCTTGTAGTGGTCAGAGATAATCTCTTGTATCTCTGTGATATCTGTTGTTATTTCCCTCTTTTCATGTCTTATTGAGGTTATTAGAGATTTTATTTTCCTATTTCTAGTTAATCTGGCCAAAGGTTTATTGATTTTATTTATCTTTTTGAAGAACCAACTTTTTGTTTCATTAATTTTCTGAATGATTCTTTCAGTTTCATTTATTTCTGAATTAATTTTGGTTATTTCTTTTCTTCTGCTATGTTTAGGATTGGATTGTTCTTCCATTTCCATTTCCATAGAATTGGATTGGATTGTTCTTCTGCTCCAATCAACCTAATGATAATTCATTAGTTTGTTGATGTGCCCTCTGTTTATGGGATGTATGGATCTAATGTGATAAATTTCCCCCTTTACAACTACTTTTGTAGTATCCCTCAGGTTTTGGTGGCTTGTGTCTTTCTTCATGTTCTTATGATCAAGGAACTTAATGATTTCCTTCTTTATCTCTTCTGTCATTCAACCTAAGGTTTTTTAATATCCCTTCCTGGGGGGTAGAGGCAAGATGGTGGACTGCAGCCATCTTTTTACAGAGGCTTCCATCCAGAAGGAGACTTAAAGAACTGAAGTTTAGCAAGGGAGCTGATGGTTTGGAGCAGAGCCAAGAGAGAAGATTGAAGAATGCACTTTAATCTTGCTGAGGTGAGTTGCAACCCCCAAAATACAATCAAAAGGTACAAAATCCACCAACAAGCAGATGGAAGTCCCCTCCCCCACAAGAAGGGCTCACAGTTTACTCCATCCAAACAAGTGAGCAGAGTTCAAACATCCTCCCACTCTATCCCATGGGAGAGACTCCCTAAAAACTGGACCTCCTACCCCTACTGGCATGCTACGGCACCCTCCTGCCAGGCATAAAACTGTATATATTCCCGACCTGCAACTCTGAACTCTGAGGATTCCCCCCTCACTCTCACCCTGAGGTCTGGAGGCTTGTCACTGATGGAGTCCAGAATCTTGGGCATTTCCTTGAGAGGAGTGGAGGGGGAAAGGGCTGGTGAAGCTCTGTGCTGACTCTGTGCCATGAGAGTAAGGAGAAGAACCTTGGGTCAGAGGAAGCCATACAGGAGCTGCAGTGTCCTGAGTGGCGGGAGACGCTCACATCCCTAATGCCATTCCAGATAGGCACACCCTGTCTCTCTGGGCAACCAGAGGTTCCGGACAGCAGCCACTGGCTGAACAGACTTGGGAAGTTGTGAGTAAAGAGACCATTAGCACCTACCCCTCAGGGGTATACAGCTGAGACAAAGGCAGTGGGTGGGCAAAGGCTGGAATTGACACCTGAGTGTAAACCATAATTGCTTGCTGCCCAGGGCTGAGTTTCTTATCAGCTCCAGCAGCCTCTGGCTTTCAGAGGAATTTAGCTGAGACAGAAGGCACGGGGCTGGAATTGAGTGAACTTCCCCAGCCTAAATTCTTCCCCTGCTGGACTCAGATCCCCTGGTGACTCTGGCAGTCATAAACCCTAGGAGCAGTTCCTTACTGGACTGAACTGGGTTACAGCCCTGTAGGATTACCAGTGATTGGGTGCAAGGTGGGGAAGGAGGTATCAACTTCCCAGACTAATTCATTTTCTAGGTGAGTCCTTTTGCCCTCATGGAGCACTGGAGCAAGTTATATCTGAGCTGCCAGCAGATCCCTCTTATCTAGGTGCTGGAGACATTTGAACTCTCCTACCTGAGACTGATGCTGACTGGGATAACCAATTTGGACCCCTTGAACTGGGCAAATCACCCAAGGACTATCCAAAGTGGCACCCTGGGTGTATGGTTGAGGGAAGGTTTGATTTTCCTTGCCCAATTGTTGTTTGTGGGGGTGGAGCAACTTAATTGCTGGTATTTCTGTACAGTTGAGACACTTCTACACTGCTGGTGAGAATGCAAATTAATCATTCTTTTTGGAAAGACATCTGGAGAACACTTAGAGATCTAAAAATAGACCTGCCATTTGATCCTGCAATTCATTTATTAGGTATATATCTAGAAGACCAAAAAATCACATTACAATAAAGATATTTGTATTAGAATGTTTATTGCAGCCCAATTCATAATTGCTAGGTCACGGAAGAAGCCAAGTGCCCATCAACCCATGAATGGATTAATAAGTTGTGGTATACGTACACCATGGAATATTATGCAGCCCTAAAGAAAGATGGAGACTTTACCTCCTTCATGTTTACATGGATGGA
>NW_003852538.1:1663626-1665115 GCF_000181295.1 Otolemur garnettii | reverse complement strand
CATTAGCAAAATTGGTCAGTAGTTCTACTTTTCCTGGCTAGAAAAAAGGGTCTTTTTCTGGGTCTTTTCCTTGTTTTGATATCAGGGTAATGTTTAAGCAGAGTATGAATGTCTTAACTCAATAACTAAGAAAACGACATGAAGGCTATGTTAACCAGTTTGATGAGAGTATTTCAAAATGAATATGAAAACAGCACACTGTACCCCATGATTGCATTAATGTACACAGCTATGATTTAATAAAAAAATCTTTAAAAAATATCCATTCCTTTGTGGGGATGAAAATTTTTGTTGGAGTTGAGTTCCACCTTTATTGTCTTGTGGTCTGCGAAGATACAAGGGGCAATTTCAATTCTTTTCATTTTTTTTTTTTTGAGGCAGTCTTATTGTGTCACGCTTGGCAGGGTGCCATGGTGTCACAGCTCGTAGCAACCTCAAACTCTTGGGCTCAAGCAGTTCTCTTGATTTATCCAACCAAGTAGCTGGAACTACAGGTGCCCACTACAACATCTGACTATTTTGTTGTTGTTGCAGTTGTCATTGTTGTTTAGCATTCCTGAGCTGTGTTTGAACCCACTTGCCTCCCTGTATGTGGCTGGCACCCTAACCACTGAGCTATGGGCACCGAGCTTCTTTTGATTTTGTTGAGGTTCTATTTGTGTCTTAGGATATGATCTATTTTGGAGAATGTTTCTTGGGCTGACAAGAAGAATGTCCTTAGCTTTGGGGTGGTGTGTTCTGTATATGTCTATTAAACGTAGTTGTTCTAGGGTCTCATTTAGGTCTCTTGTATCTTTGTTTAGTTTCTGTTTAGAGGATCTGTGCAGCTCTGTAAGACAGATGTTAAAGTCCTTAGTATTATGGTGTTATAGGATATCATATTGTTCAGGCCAATTAAGGTCTGTTTCATAAATGGGACCATTTAATTTGGGTGCACAAATATTTAGAATTGAAAGTTCTCTTATTGTATTATTTCCTTGACCAGTATGAAGTGATCACATGGCCATATTTTGATAAGAATTGAATTCTTTTTGTGAAGTGTTTGTGCTTTTGTGTTCCCAGGTTGAACAGATTTTTTTTCAGAGTATAGGGACTGCAGAATGGAAACACTTGGCAACAATGAAATAATAATATATCCTTGCTAGTGGGGAAATAGCCTGGAAAAAAATTCCCGTTAGATTTCTTATATTTTGCTACCTTATTTATTAATTTTATAACCCAAATGTTTTCTGCAGTAATTTTTTTTATCCCAGTATTTCATGGTCCATGTAAGCCTGAGGCAGAAGACTATTTTAGGAAAGCAGACATTTTAGAGAAATATTTTTACTTATTAGGTTAACAACTTATATTTGGATTTTAGAAACAATTCTCATTTTTACAATGGAAATTTCTTTTCATTAGTTGGCTAGCTGGGATTCAACACCAGGAACGTCTACTTCCAAAGCTTAGTATGCCTTCCAGAGTACCAAAGCAGCATTCTCTTGAAGGA
>NW_003852538.1:1649958-1662472 GCF_000181295.1 Otolemur garnettii | reverse complement strand
TGACTTTTGGCCTTCTATCTGTAGAGTGGGAATAATATCTGATTGAGAAGATGTTTAAGGATTAAAATATGAAAGTATTTATAATACTTTTACACACACAAATAATGCTTATGGATGTATGCAAATAGGACATGAAAAAATTTAGTCATAAAATTTACACTTTTCTTACCATGCTTGAGATTCTGTTTTCTAAGGAATATAATTATGTCATTTGTATTCCAATAGTTACACTCTGCTGATTTCATTATGTTAAAGTTCGATTGAACTAAATTTTTTTAAATCAAGAGTCCTAAAAATATTTGTTTTTTATTGAAATAAAGTTGAGTTTTAGGGAGATCTCACACTTAGCCAGTTAGGGAATTGGAAGAATTGAAACTTCTGTTCCATATTTTGTATAACTTACCTAAATATTAAAATTCAAAATTTCTGTGTTATTTTCTAAGCAATTTCTAACCAATTAGCTAATTTTCAGTTCACAAAAAATGTTTTCTAAGGAATGAATTAATTTTGTGATAAATTTAAATGATGATAAGATACAGATAATGGCCTGAACTGATGTTTAAACTTTGTAGGTAATTAAAAGTTTACTAGTCTAAAGGGGTCAGTCCTTTGACTTGTCTTTCTATACTTTGTTAACCAAACATGGTACTACAAGTGTAGTTTTCCTAAAACATCTAAAAATTTGGAGTAGAAGTTAAGAGATAATTAGACAGTTTTCCATTGCTGAATAGCTGCAGACTTTATTGGTTGCTTTATATATCTGCCTTCAGAAAATGGAGTTTAAATGAGCTTTAATAGCTATAACTTTTAAAGCTACCTCTCAGTGATCTAATTTTTCAATGACTTCTACCAACAAAATAACAAAATAATAACTTAAAAAAACCAATTTAAGCCTTGGTCTCTCCCCAGGTAAAGAACTTGTGCTTGATTACTTTCAAATGACAAAATGAGAGGACGTTATCTCCCCTATATCCTACTAAGTTTCCAGTGAGTTAATTAGAATATTCTGGTTTTTGTTTAAGATATTCCAAGGGGAGACAAAAACAAAGGGTTTATAGTACTACAGAGTGAAATTAAAATAGAAAACACTCACGACATAGCTGTTAATTTCTTTTGAGGATACTACTCACCTAATCCACAGGAGAGAAGCAGAATGCACACAGACTGAAGAGGAAGTTCAGCACTTACCAACTTCATTTTTATCATTCGCACATGGGCAAGAAAAGAAAATTAAATGCTTTCTCCAGAGACGGAGGATGACTGTGTATTTTCTTAATTTCTTTCCCTGAGAGCTTTAAGGTGTTTGCTATTTCATACAACATCCTCAGGCTACTCTATACAAATTTTTGGTTATCTCTCTCTCTTTTTTTTTTTTTTTTAAACTATCAGGGTTAAATACGAAGAGGCACAGTGAAGCAGCGGGGGATGAAATAACGTGTTGAAATGGTATTTACTGAGAATCAGTGGTTCAATTCTTAGGTATTTCTTCTGCCAAGTTGCCCTCTGTGCAGATATCAAGTACCTATCAAGCTCTCTACCTGGGAGTGGGGGGATTCTGCCTAATTTTGACTTTTCTATTGTTAGTTTTACCCATAACCTCCATGTGGCTTTGGTTTAAGTGCTAGGCAGTGGGAGGATGAACCATTACCTGATTGAATAACTTACACAAGAAAATCAATCTTTGTTGAAGATAGTCTGGTTCAGAATTCCATGGGATTTGGTTTTGTGCAATGTAGGAAAAAAAAGATCACTTTTTAATTAAGGCCAATATTTACAGGGATAATAATCTTATTTATAAATATTAGTGATCTTTCAGTGCTCACCATAATAAGATTTCAGATATAAAACAACCCTAGCCAAGGATGGCTGTTGCCACCTGTATCTTCCATCTTAATAGACTTAGTGATAATAGTAACTATTATATTTCAGTAACATAAGAATAAGACTATTACTCTTATGTTATCATTTTCATCATGCTACAATGCAATCAGTTGTTTCTTTCCCCCCAGACATTTTTGGACTTTATAAAACATGTGACAGAGTTTCCATGAGGGTAGGGACAGCTCTGTCTTGGTCCATATTTTACCTCTAGTACTGTGGTTCTCTCCCCTGTTGGAGCCAATGCTCACTCTAGTAACAAGTGCTTTGTCATGCCTCTTCTACTAGACCTAAATAAAATTTATAAAAATATAGTCTTCAATACACACTTCAAAAAAATAAATCAATACATTGTACTACCCTATTATAAAGGAAAAATAAAAGTAATTTATAATAAATTGTATGTGCCTCACTCTGTACATGGTTCTCAGATGTGACCACCCCAAGAGACATTTTTATGAATGAGTCAGAGACTTGCTTCTACTTTTAATGGGCAAGGCTGAGAGGGAGAAACATAACATGATTAGAAGCCATTGTGTACAAGAATAAGAACAGGAAACTAGAGGTCTGGATGGAGACTAGAATAAAAACTAGTTAAGATATGCAATAACAGCACACTTACGTCTGATGAGAGAGAGAAGGAAATAACTTTATTAAAATAAAGATAACATGCCAAGACAAATTATGAATGTTGTAGTGGAGAAGATGAAGAAGTGTGACCCAAGTGAGTGTGGATGTTCCCCAAATGAGTGTTTCTTATAGATGAGTAGTGTTACAACAATTCCCTATGTTTTAGGACAAGATAGTGTTGAAACATCATAGAGATGTTCATCCCATCTCAAAATTCCATAACATGTTGAGACAAACATTCATTCATCACTACTTTAAAAGGCCTAGGAGAACATGTCTCCCCATAGGCAATGGGAGAATGAAGGTGGAACTACAAAAAGAAATGGTCACAGAACTCTTTTCACATAAGTTCAGTGGTAGACTTGGCTAGGTAGTGAAAAAATAAGAATAAAAAGGCAACAGGCTGGCCACTTTCAAATAAATATATCATTATTTAATTGTCACAACATAAAATCTTGTGGGCTCGTGTTCCAGAAATTTTTAAAGGCAATAATTCAAAATATTTATAAAGCAAACTTTGTTAATAAAATTCAATGAGATCCCTGTGTTTCTTGTTTCTCCACTAATTTAATAATTATTTTTAAGTTCCAAATTCCCATGGTTAAATAGTTTTAACTTGTTTTGTAGACTTCAGGGTAATTTTTCCACTACGCTAAATAATACTATTTCAAACTAAAAATGTGGTTAGAAATCCTACAAAACCAGAAATAGACAGGATGTATAAACTGAGGTAGTTACCCAGTGATTTTGAGAGAAAATATTTATTTCATTTAATTTTTCCTACATAAATTAAAAGGCTCATGCAGCACATCTTGTAAAATCTTCCAGTATAATTGTGCATTACAGTGTCACTGATGCCTGTTTGGTATGGAGGGACGGTCAGCAGCCACGCAGGGTGAGGGAGAAGTCTCTGTGCTGGGCTGTGCAGCGTGCTGCAGGGCTATGGCTACATGCCAATTACATGCACAGCCAAAGATGCCTCCACCAATTTTCAAAATACTCTGTGGCAGGCACATTCCCTGTGGTTGAGAACCAGAGCTCTAACATTGCTATGGTTTGAATGTAGAATGTTTTTGTCCCCTCCAAAAATTCATGTTGAAACTTTATCCCCCAAAGTGTTGGGAAATGGGGCTCTTTGGGAAGTGTTGGGTGGAGCCTTTCAGGAGTTGCTATTATTAAATTAGTAGGGATCTTGATAAATTTCATTAATGAAATTTGTTTTATAAATATTTTATATTATTGCCTTTTAAAATTTTTAGAGCAGAATCATATGAATGGATTAATGCTATTATAAAAAGGCTTAATGGGGGGAGTTCCTTCCTGTTTTACCCTCCCACCTTGAGCAATGTGAGGACACAGCATTCCTACCCCCCTGGAGGACCCAGCGTTCAAGGTGCCTTCTAGGAAACAGAACAGTCCTCACTAGATGCTGGCACCTGGATCTTGGACCTCTCAGCCTCCAGAACTGTGAGAAATACATTTCTATTCTTTACAAATTATTTAATCTGTGGTATCCTATTATCAAAGCACAAATAGGCTAAGACAAACACCAAAATATTTTGAAAATATGACAATTGGAGTCCACCGTTGAGTGTTAGTTTTTAAGTCAACAAAGTAAAGGGAAGAGCGAGTGAACACAGTTCCTAGCAGGGTCTTGCTCCTCTTGAAGTCTGCTCTTACTGACAGCAATCTAGCTAGATCCGCATATGGTATTCCCTTGCTTACATCTTTTTCTTGGCTATTTATCACACTTAGAACATAAATTTTAAACATTTTTTTTTTTTTCAACCAGGACCTGTCCAGGCTCTTCAAATTCTCTCCACCTCCTCCTGAACGCTTTGAGTACTAACCTGCTTGGGGTTACCCATTCATCCAGGTCTTTCCTGTCCCTGTGTCTCCGTGTATACTGCCCCATCCATCAGCCCTCTTTAAGGGGGACTAATTTCTAGCTGTGCTTTAAGTTTCAGCTCCTGGGTCATCTCTCTGGGAAGATCTAGGAAACCCACTCCAGACCATCAGGCTGGACTAAATGCTCCCCAGCCTCTGTAGCGCCACTGGACCTTACACACATCTCTAGATTCACTTTCCATAAGAGCCTGAAGGGATCTGTCTGTCCTGGTCCTTCTATCTTGGTCCTACAATCTGTCGCTAGATTATAAGCTCTTCAAGGGCATTAACCATAGTTATTGATCATTGTATTTCCAGCAATTATTTGTTTAATCCCACTTTGAGTATCACACCCACCAGGCTTTGCTGACCCCTTGGCCATACAGAAGATAGGAAACATTGATTAGTTAGGAGTGAATACAAGAGAGGGTCTAAATACCACACTTCATTTTGTATTTTTCTTTTTTTTTTCTGGTGGAAAGGGTACATTGAAATGGTAAAGTTTGGAGATAACCTATGATTTTCATTTTAAAATCAGACTAATGCAATGCTTTCTGAAGCAGTAAGGGAAATGTGAGCACCAAAGTATGTGCAGATGCATTCTGGGTAAATAGGGCTGCTGGCTAGTCAAAGCGCAGATCAGATATGAAGGCACACATTTTTTGTTTAATTACAATAGATAGTTCATTAAAAACATATAGCATTGGGTCAACATCATACAATATAAAGAAAAAGTTGAGAAAGCTAGAATTTCTTTGTTTTCTTTGTTCATCTGTCTGAATGAGTCATTCAACAAATATTTACTGAGTGCCTGTTCTGAGTCCTGACTGTTCTAGGAGCTGGAGATACACCTGTGACCAAGACAGATGACATCTCTGATTTTATGGATCTTTAGTGTATTGTGAGATACAAACACTCAATGATAATATGATGTAATTAGAAATATATAATGGTAAAACTAGAAGATTTAAAAATGTTAAGATGGAAAAAATCATACAAAACTTGAATAATTTATACATGAGAATTGAAAGACTTAAAATTACAATTCTATTTAATATTTTTATTATTTAATTTATATGTATTATATGTATTCATGTTGTATATTCATAATTCAAATATGATTATGATGACTGGAAACACACACTAGTTCATATATTAAATATATATTTTGCTAATTGAATTAAAATAATTGATTATAGTGTAATTTATTTAACAAGTATCTAAAATACTTAGTGGTACATAGCTCAACATCAGAAAATATCATTTTAGTTATCTTATCTAAACTTGATTTAGCCAGGCAAGGTGGCTTACGCTTATAATCCTAGCTCTCTGAGAGGCCAAGGTGGGTGGATCACTTGAGCTCAGGAGTGTGAGACCAGCCTGAGCAAGAGTGAGACTCTCATCTCTCCTAAAAATAGAAAAACTAGCCAGGCATAGTGGCCCATGCCTATAGTCCTAGCTGCTTGGGAGGCTAAGGCAAGGGGATCACTGGAGCCTAAGAGTTTGAGGTTGCTGTGAGCTGTGACACCACGGCACTCTACCCAGGGTGATAGAGTGACACTATAACTCAAAAAAAAAAAAAAAAAAAAAAAAAGAAATCCAAAACAAACTTGACTTTTGTGATGCATTTTGAGTGGTTCCAAATATCTTGCTGAGTTTGTGGTGATTATACATTGAAGCTGGTGCTACAATTCAGAATTTTACCACATAATGAATTAGCATTAGGGTTTGGCAACATGGCAACTTATTATTAGGAAAAAAAAACTCCAAAGAGAGGAAGAGTGCTAAAAGAATGGGGACCTAAGACCCCATTCTTGGCAAAGAAAAGCACCTTCAGAAAAAGAGGAAAACTAAAAATGTAAGCTGAGTGAGTCAGAACAAAGAACAGTCAGCTAGTTTACATTTAAGTTAGCCATTGCTAGCAAGCTTCTTGCCTTTTCTGAAATTCTAGCCTGTTGGGGTCTAGCTTATAAACACCCTGCTGGGTCTGTGAGCACTCTTAGGAGAGTAATGGCCATAGAAGGGATTGTGGCAAGTCCTAGAAAAGATACATCTTCTAGGGCATTTCTTGTCCATTAAACAGGCAAAGCAGATACCATTGTGGAGATTTGCATTTACCTGGGGCAGAGACCAAGGCAGTAGCTTGTGCCCTGAGATATGGACAAAAAGAGTTTATATCCCTTATCGGTTGTGATGGGAGGAAAATGCCTCCCTCCCACACATCCCTCAGAGAAGATTAATGCCTGTGGTGTTTTATTCCACAGAGAATTAGCAGAGTTTAACACCTCCCTAGAAATCTGTGTGTGTGACCTGAAGCAGGAGGCTCTCCCAATACAAGGTTCACATTTCAGATTATTGAAGGCTACCCTTAAGGTTAATAAAATAACAATAGGAGCTGATATGATCAATCTGAGAAACTGATGACGTCTTTGTTCCCACCCTCATCTTACCCTCTGGGCAAGTAGACTTAAATAAAATCAGAGTGGAGCAAACACTCTGGGCCATTGACAGAATTCCATGATGGGCAATGGACCCGAGTTCCCACTTTTAATTCTACTCTGTGTCTTTCTTTACTGCCGCTCTTAACTTTATATTTCTTCAGTTGATCACCACCAATCTCCACAGGTCTCAGTGACTGCTGCTCTTGGGGTGGGACCATGACAGAAGAGAAGCCAAACCCAGTCACTAATTAGATTGAACAATGGTTCTGCAGCTGAATTTAACTGTCAACTAAAGATTAAATTTAATGAAACTGCTTTTTTAACCTATGTATCCCTCAGGCCACTGAAGTGCAATTTTCACTGAGCAGAAATACATTAAATGCTTTTTTAGAGTTAGCAACTAACTTTTATCTTAAAGAAAAGAAATGAAATCAGGACTTTTTTTTCCTGCGATAAAATCTCTCTTGTCTGACTTCTAACTTACAGTATCTATTTCCTCTATCTAGGTGATTATTTTTTTCTTACACAGAACAAACTGAAAGAAAATGAAGCAATGAGTCCTAGAAGCAGGAGGTTTTCAACGATTATGTTTTCTGATAAACATATTGGGAAGTTTGACATTAGATAATAAGAAAACCTATGTTTATGATTTTCAGTGAATTACCATTTCTTTTCTTTTCTTTTTTTTTTTTTTGAGACAGAGTCTCACCATGTCATCCTCAGTAGAGTGCTGTGTGCATCATAGCTCACAGCAATCTCAAACTCTTGGGCTTAAGTGATTCTCTTGCTTCAGCCTCCCAAGAAGCTGGGTCTAGAGGCGCCTGCCACAACGCCCACTAGTTTTTTAGAGATGGGATCTTGCTCTTGCTCAGGTTGGTCTTGAACTCCTGAGGTTAGGCAGTCCACCCACCTCGGCCTCCCAGAGTAGAACAGGGTATATTTTTAACTGATTGTGATTTAGTGCATCAACAGGCAACAAACTTCAAAACCGATTTGAAGCTGCGATCTCATTATGTCAGTATCATAGTGATTTATAGTCCCGACTCAGTGATCAAAATGCTTTTCAAGACACAGTTTCCAATTTCATAATACAAAGGCAAAGGAAAATACATTTGACCCTTGAATGACACAGGTTTGAACTTTAAATTAGAATTTTCTTCCACCTCTGCTACTCCTGAGACAGCAAGATCAACCTTCCTCTTCCTCAGCCTGCTCAACGTGAAAATGACAAGGACGAAGACCATCGTGATGACCCACTTCCACTTAGTGAAGAGCAAATATATAGTTTTTTCCTTATGACTTCCTTATTAACATTTCCTTTTTTTTCTAGCATACTGTATTGGAAGAATATAGTAAAATACATATAACTAACAAAATATGTGTCAGTCAACTGTTCTGTTATCTCCAAGGCTTTTGGTCAACCATAAGCTATTATCAGTTAATTTTGGAACAGAGTCAAGTTATACCCATATTTTCGATTGTGTGGGGCTTGGCTTCTCTAACTCTAAAGTTATTCAGGGTCAATTGTAGTCTTCTAAAAGTTTGAGTTGGTAAAGTGGTTATTTAGTTACAGACGATTTTAGATATTAAGGTTAGAAAAGAAGAGAATTTTTTTCACATGCAGATTTAGCCATACATGTATGATACGGTTCTCTGGAGTCAATGAAGGCAGATTTGAAGTTAGATGAATTATCCCATGGATTTATATAGTTTATAAGAGGGACTCAATCTTTATAAGTTTAAGTTGTAAAATCATAGCAGCCATTTGACACTAAAATCAGAAATAGATCCAGTAACACTTGGTTTACTTACAGAACTTTAAGACTGTGAAGGCCAGAGAATGCTCCCTTGGGAATGTACGTCAGAGCGTTTCCAGCAAGACGTCTGTGGGTGTCAACGGAAAGGACAGAGTGAGCACAGTTCTCTTCACATGGAATTCGTCTGATTGTCAAATAATGCAGCACAGCTATGTTCAAACCACAAATGTTAAAAGAAACTACAGAGAATTTTGGTTTGTTGTATTTTGCTAAAAATTTCTATACATTTCTAATGAAAATGTTGACAGACGTCCCAAAAAAGAAATGTAATAACTTACCTATTTTACTATAAATCATTTGTTAGCTTACAGTATACACATAACTTCTTTAAACAACTATTGAAGCAAATATAATACCATTAATCACTTGCAAAAAACTGTCATGTCAAAATGCGGCTGTCATATGATTTTTTCAACTATCCTTTACAAGCATGAATAATTTAGATAATCAAATGTAAGAATATGTCTGTTGCAATTATACCACAAAATATCAACTTTCTTATGAAACTTGTTAAATAAGAATGTAGACTATTGCAATCAATTTAGTCTAAAGTGTACTAGAAAAAGATAGAGTAGCTTAGTTAATTTCACAAGTTTTAATTGAATGTAATATCTTAAAAAATTGGAAATAGGGAGGCGCCTGTGGTTCAAAGGAGTAGGGCGCTATCCCCATATGCTGGAGGTGGCAGGTTCAAACCCAGCCCCGGCCTAAAAAACTACAAAAAAAAGTTTAGTATGGAAGACATTACCACAGATCATTTAATGGAAAGTTTTGACGTCATTAACTGTCAAACTTATAAAGTTTCCTTTATAGTACCTTTCTAAGTGAAGACAGAGGAGTTAGAAAATGTGCAAAAAGCCCCACCAGGTGTGTGCGTGGCCCGGCGGAGGCAAAAAGACCCACCGGGTGTGTATGGGCCGGCGGAGGCAGTGCTTTTCTGGCAGCCACATCAAACACATAACCTCAGGTGTCAGAGGGTTCCATAAAACAGAAAACCCAAGGACAACAATTTGACTCAGGTCACATCTCAGAATGGTGAGCAGAACTGGGAATCAAGATACCCTGTCTTTGTTTATGGAGATGGAGGTTCAGGAATAAGGGGGGAGTTGGTTCCTTTGACAGGAGCTTACTCCTGAAGGGCCTAACAGCCTCAGATTTACACTTTTGATATTACCTTCAAAGGAGAGATAATTCAGTTATGGAGACCCACTGATTGCACTGAAATGAGCCATTCATCATGTGTCAAACGCACGCCCATCACCGGTCCACACCACGGATGATGCATCATCAGTGAATATTTATTCCTTTGTTTTAAAATTTCAGAATAATATGAGGGTACGACAAATTAGGTTACAATGTTTGCATAGGTTAGGGAAAGTCCCTTTTGGGGGCCAGGTCATCAGGGAGTCCTGGTTCCCCGAATCCTGTTGGCCTGATTGATTACTCAGCTGAGCTAGAAAACTGAACAGAGGCAGGGGGATAATGGAAAGCAAAAGGGAGTGGAAACTGAAAATAAAACTGACGCTGCACAGGCAGTGTGGACAGAAAGCTAGTGACTTATGCAAGGTTCAGGGTAACAAGGAGGAAGAACAGGGAAAATTCAGAGCACTTCCAAAGAGAACTTGGAAGTGGTGCCTCTCACCCAGGAGAAGAGAGGAGGGAGAGAGGGAAACTCAAAGGCTATGCAGGGTGTAAACACTCTCTCCATCTGAAATTGGTTGCAAGTCTGTCATTGGCTTCTCTGCTCCTCCAAGCAGTATTGCCCTTTCTATTGGTCATTGGTTACCTAGGTTACTTCATATCTACATCGTGCTCTGCTTATGGATTTGATAGTCAACCTTGATGGCATCGGCCTGTCTTACAACACACAAAAGACTGGGAACTCATCGAACCTGGGGATTCTCTTTGTAGCCCTTCTGGGTCCTGAGTAGCGTCTGAAACAATAGGCTGCCCCAGTAGCGCCCAAATAGTCATGTAAGTAGTGACAGCTGACTGGCCCCCAGGATCCATCCTCCTGTTCTTCTAGAATGATTCCCCTCCCCAGAGTTTTAGCAGGGCGCATCCCCACCATTTTCTAGTCTTCTTTGCATCTAAACGTGGCACTTACAACTGAGTTCAACTGTGATCAAAAGTGAAGTGTGAAACGTCTCTGTCACCTTCTTAAAAGGAATTTGCTGGTTCCTCCTTGCTCCTATTTCCCCTTCCTGCCTCAGTGATTCTGAGTGGAGAACATTCCCCAGAAGGCAAAACAAGAACATCTAGAAAGAAGGACGCTGGGCCCCGGGATGACTTCATGGAACTGAGCTGACACACAGCTCTTAAGTCTGTTTTGAATAAATAACTGAATCGGGATGGACCCCTGTGGAATCCTCTGCAAACAAGCCAATGATTGAAGGTTTATTTACTGAGAAGGCCGGTAATCCTTGCCAGAGAGAAAGAGGAGGCTATATCACACCTGCCTACTAGATACTGGCCTAGAGGAATCATGTTTGCAAAGCTGTTCAATCATCAATGTTCACTGTCTTTGCTTTAATTTCTTTTCATCTTCGTGTTGTTAGCTCATAGTTGGTGAAATATCACGGGCATCGCAAATTGCTGTTTTTTGAACAATCACTCTACGTTAAGAAGAAATATGCTTTATCATTATTTCAGGCTATCTTATTTTCTGGGCTTGGCTATGTGTGTATATATTTTTTTGCAGTTTTTCTTTTTGGTCGGGGCTGGGTTTAACCCACCACCTCTGGCATATGGGGCCGGCACCCTACTCCTTTGAGCCACATGCACCGCTCTCATGCATATATTTTTTATTGGGGTGAAATATATAAAAGATAATATTTATCATTTTAGCCATTTGTACATATAGAAATAGTATTACATACATAAATTCACAATGTTGTCTAAAGAACACCAGTGTCTGTCTTCAAATATTTTGATTATTTCCAACAAAAATTCCATACCCAATTAGCAAGATCCCTCCCTTCCCCTGTTCCCAGTCCTTGGTAATTTCAATCATAAATTCAATCTCTATGAATTTGCTTTCCTAGGTATCTCATATCAGTGGAAGCATATAGTATCTTCCTTTGGTGTCTGCCTTATTTCAATAAGCATAATATCTGCAATGTCCAGCCATGTTATGTTACATATCAAAGTTGCATTCCTTTTTGTGGCTGAATAATGTAGCATTTAGGGGTGTCTAGTCTCTTTTCTTCTCTGCTGCACATTGGAACACAATAAATATACGAACATTATTGAAAGCTGATAAGCAAAAAAAAAAAAAAAAGTCCATGTATAATTTTTGCAATATCTGACATCAGAGATAAGCCAGGCAGTCTTCACATAACCCACATGTGGGCCACGGGCCTCAGATTGGACACTCTCATAAGACAGTTGTATTTTCTCATCCTTTGGCTATTGAGAACAGCGGGGCTATGAACATTAGTGTACAAATAAATGTTTGAGTCCCTGCTCTCCATCATTTGGGTATGTATTTAGTAGTGGAATTCTTGGGTCATATGGTGTTTCTATGTTAACTGTTGGAGAAAATGCCAGACAATTTTCCACAGCAATTGCACCTTTATACAGGGTGTCCATAAAGTTCATGTGCAATTTAAAATAGTTGTCTATTGGAAGAAAGAAAATCAAGGCAAAGGGATAGGGAGCAATGGGTGAGGTTTGTGGAGGGTGGGGGGCAGTTCAGGGAAGTCTCTCTGCTGAGGGACGTCAGCGGAGGTCTGGGACATGTAGCTGTCAGTTGAGCAGAAGCCCTGAGGTGGAGCGTGCCTGGTGGGCAGCAAGGAGGTTGGCGTGGCTGGAGTGCAGTGACCAAGGGGAGGGAGGGCGGAGAGGCATCCAGGGCCATAG
>NW_003852538.1:1648744-1649898 GCF_000181295.1 Otolemur garnettii | reverse complement strand
GACTCTTTTAAAGAGAATAGATGACGGGAACAAGAGTGGAAGCCCGGATGACTGAAGCATGCAACGGGAGACACTGCAGGTGGGGGTGGGAGAAGTGGGGGGATTTGGTGGAGAAGAAAAGTCCAGCCTGACAAACACCAGGGTCAAGGTGGAATGTAGGCAATCAAAGGAGCAACACTTTATCCTGATGCTTATATCATGGATAACCCACCTGTACTTCACTAGTTGTCCAGCGTGCTGTGTAGGATACTGAAATAAATGAATTGTGCGTGACATGACATAACAGAGTAGCTTATTGAATTAGAACAGGCTCAGGTCTGGTTGGTCCTTGCAGCCAGCTTAACCAATCTGACTGGACTGACTGGTCACTGTTACTCCAGTCAAAACAGTCACAACTTGAACACTACAATCTTTTTTTTTTTTGAGACAAGATTCACTCTGTCACCCTGGGTAGAGTGCTGTGGTGTCATAGCTCACAACAACCTCAGTCTCTCAGCCTCCTGAGCAACTGGGTCTACAGGCACTCAACACAATACCTGGCTAGTTTTTCTATTTTTAGTAGAGACTGGTCTTGCTAAGGCTGATATCAAACTCTTGAGCTCAAACAATTCATCCACCCCGGCCTCCCAAAGTTCTGGGATTGCAGGCGTGAGCCACCATGCTTTGAAGACCCTACATTCTTGAGTTCTAGAACTCAGCCTAAATGAGATGGGTGCTTATCAACTCTTACTGCTGTGGCAGTGTCATCAAATAGCCTGATGGTTTTTGAGACATTGACTTTGGAAATGAAAAGGAGAAAGTAAAACTTTATTTGAATTAATTTAAATTCTTGTTAGGGTAAATACTTTTCTGTTACATTTCCTGAAACTTGCTCTACACAGGTCTTTTTTCTTTTCTGGGCAGGGCTTTGAGTGCCCCTGAGTCTGTGCTCGGAACTGTCCGTGGAGGCACTGACCTGTGTTGTCAGGGGAGTCTGCGGAAGAATTTATGACGTGCAGGTAGCTGTTTGCTGGGCTGGCGGCAGACCTGTCTTACTGACAAAAACAACAACTAAGGAAATCAGTCCCCTCATCTTTCTTTACCATGTGGGATGATTTTAGTATTTTGAAAACCTAAATATATATGAACTATAGGAATAGAACAGACCTTCAAAT
>NW_003852538.1:1642792-1648069 GCF_000181295.1 Otolemur garnettii | reverse complement strand
AGCAGGAGGGTTGCTAGTTCCACAGGGCCTCCTGCCTCCTGGCTCAGCTCTTGCATGAACCCCTTGTTTCTAGTTTAACTTCTAATTTAACTTCCGAAATATGATTTAGCAATAAAACCATCATAATAGTCAATTACAGTTGTTATTCATGATTCAATTCAATTGATTGGTTTGCTCTTGTTGTTTTAGGGGCCAACTATTTTTACAGTTTGGCTTGGATTTATCCAGACAGGAGCCAAGTATTTGAGTCACAGGAAGAGTTAGACAGAAATGGGATGAATCTAATAGTCAGTTGTAATTTTGCCTCAACTTGTGGTAATGGACTAAGTGCACCGTGGTGGGTTTTCTTTTATAAGATGTTTTCATAGTCATCGTAAGGTTTGTTGTAAGCCAACTCAGTAGCCTTTGATATAAGTATCATGGCATTCCATCAACGGGTTTTTCTTCCCATTGGAGAAAAAAAAAAATCACTTTCCTAATATTCCTTGAAAAAGCGCACCTACTACTTTTGCAATTACTACTTCAAAAACTGTAGAGCCACCCCCTTCCTGTAGGGGAAGCATATTCAATTAGTTAAATCCAGACCCAAAGCTTCTTTTCTTAAACTGTATTTGTGAGCTGTGCATTTTGCTCTTATAATTATTAAATATTAAGATTTCAAGGTTCAAGGGCTAAGAATTATGAAGGGCTAAGACCTATGGACTGAATAAATGAACTCTTCCAGGTGAACAGGGAGATCCTTTAGGCAGAGTAGGGCTCGGTGGTTTCTTTAACTAGACTAATGAGGTCAATTTCAATTCCTTTATAGAATTTTCCTTAATCACTTCAGGTCATAGTTTGCTCTCCTATCAGATACAATCTACACAGTGCTGCCTATAAAGGTTCATTTTATGATTTTTTTCCTTAGGTTTTTGTTTGTTTTGTTTTAGATTCTGGGCTCAAGTGGTCCTCCTGCCCCAGCCTCCTGAATGCCTGGCTCACTTTCTTACCCCTTAAACTCAGTCTGATCAGATTATAGATTCCTGAGGTCAAGAATCTTTTTGCCTGAACAGAGCAGGGGGATGAATCACTATTTATTAATTTATCATTTGATCTGTTTCCAAAGGCAACTGGGCTACAGTGCTATTCTGGGATAGCTACTTGTTATAGGACCAGATTAGAAACAGCTGAAGAATATTCCCTTTTTGTGACATATCGAATTTAAATGTAGCCATTTCTTTAGGTACTTTCAATTTGCCACATATGGTGCTTTGGACATATGCATAGTAGCTACCATTTATTAAACACTTTATAAATATAGTCACAATGTTAAGTACTTTATATACAGGGTGCTAATTAATTATAACAATCATATTAAACGATTGAGGTTGTTATTCTCTTTTTGTAGATGGCAAAGTGAGCCAAGGAGGTTATTCATTCACACTTAAACCTTTAAAAGTTTACATAAGAAAATTTAGTTCAAACATAGCATTTTGACTCTAAGACTTGAGGCTTTCACCATTACTTTGGTTAAAGGGGGGTGGTCTGGAGCTTAGCGTGGTTAGGGGAAACCAAACTAAACCAGGAAAACACGAAGACACAACAGCTGCGTTCCTTCAGGCACTGGAGAGAGAACCGCAGTCACTGCTTTTCCTTCCAGCCGCCCCTGCCTTCCAAGCCCAGCACAAGCTCCCTCCTCTCACACCTTGGTGGCCATTAGCTTTTCTTCTTGCTTGCTTCTCTTTCATTTTTCATCTTCCAAACACAGATGTTCTTTTTTTTTTTTATTGAATGGTAACTATGTACATTAATGCACTTCTGGGGGTACAATGTAGATGTTCTTCAAGTTTATGGCCTCATAACTTTTCTATTTTTCTGCTCTAACTGCTCAAATTTTAGTGCTTTATCATAACCTTAAGAGCCCCCAACATTCATATCCCCAAACTTCAATCCCAACCCAGTGAAGCAGAATTTCTGGGAAAAGGATTTGGGAATCTGCATTTTTAGTAAACTGCACCAGTGATTATAACCTAGTTGGACAGCTGGGAACCACAGAGCCTACACCCCCCCCCCAAAGTCCTCATCCATTCCAGCACTTTCGACTGCCACCTCTCTGTAAACCACTCCCCATCATCACCTCCAGAACAGACCCATCAATCCAGCACCTTCGACTGCCACCTCTCTGTAAACCACTCCCCATCATCACCTCCAGAACAGACCCATCAATCCAGCACCTTCGACTCCACCTCTCTGTAAACCACTCCCCATCATCACCTCCAGAACAGACCCATCAATCCAGCAGTGCTACTGACATTCCCACTGGGATATCCTGCTGGCATGTTGTACTTCATATATCCAGAAACAGGCATCCTCTTGCCTTCAAAATCAGTTAATCCTCTTGAATTACTTATTTCTGAGCCTCGTCAATCTCCCAGCCCTCACCTCACAGCCTTCCTCAGGAGCCATCTCTCCCCTCTGGACCTCTCCGTTAGTCCCTGCGTTCAGTCAGCTGAGGAGCCCTGTCTTCCTCTCATGTGATACTCTCATATATTCAGTAGTTCTCAGTCCATCTGTAGAACTTTAACAAGTGTTTGGCGGGCTGGGTGCAGTGGCTCACATCTGTGATCCTAGCATTCTGGGAAGCTGAGGCAGGTGAATTGTTTGAGCTCAGGAGTTCAAGACCAGCCTGAGCAAGAGCAAGATCATGTCTCTACTAAAAATAAAAAATTAGCCACATGTAGTGGTGGGTGCCTATGGTCCAAGCTACTTGGGAGGCTGAGGCAAGAGGATTACTTAAGCCCAAGAGCTTGGGGTTGCTGTGAGCTATGATACCACAGCGCTCTGCCCAGGGGCAAGCAGCCCTACAGGTGCTGTGGACAGTGGTGCCTCCCTATCAGGTCTGTGTCTGTCCTGGGCTGGGCTGACACTCCTGCTCTGTGCCTCGTGGCCCTGCTGTGCAGCCCCCAACCCCGGCTCTCTAACAAAGTGATGTGGGTGCTGTCTGAAGAATAACCATTTATTTGTGAAGCCCTGAAGTTCTCTTCCAGGCCCACTTAAACACTCAAAATAGTTTTGCAAGGTGTCCTGTGATTTGGAGAATATTGTCACAGGAGTTCCAAATGTAAGAGTCAGAGAGCCTGAGGCGTCAGTTTTAGAGGAAACTGGAAACAGTGACGACCAGAGCAGCAGGAGTGGCTGAGAAAGCCCAGACACGGGAGCACCAGTTCAACCCGCCCAGACACCAGTGTCAACAAGCAGCTGCACCTGCTCCTTCTGTGGCACCAGCGAGACGAAGTGCTGATGCCAAGGGGTCCCTCACCCACGCTCGTGGTGTCTCCGTGAAGGAGAAGAACCTCGGCCAGGTCTTTTCTTTTACCTCTCTCTGCAAAATCGAGGACATTGGTAACGCAGACTGGAGGAATCCTCAGTGTGCAATGACCACGTGTAGGATGTTTCCCAGTACCTGGGCAGCCTGAGGCTCTGCAATCTGTAAGCCTCATTTCTCAGCTGGAAGAGACGTAAATGGCCATGTGTGTGCCACCCTGGCAGACTGGCCAGTGCAAGGGGACTCGGCACCCCTGTCCCCACTGTGGACGGCTTTGGATGGCTTCCTATAGGCTTGGCCAGTCTCACGTTTTTAAAAAGCTTCAAGTGGGATTACCACTGTGCTCCTGGCTTCTAAGAATGAGGAGATATTTTCTCCAATTATTGAAGACTTCACTTCCATCACAGACAATTGCTTATACCATTTCCCAAATCTGAGAAATGGAAACTCTAATATTGAAGGAACTGAAATTTGAGCTGGGTCAGCCCTTGCCAGCAGACTTTTTAGGGTGAGCCCTGAAGGCCAGTAAGGGTGATGTCCAGCAGCATCTGTTAGCCAAGCATTTCACGGAGCTGACCCTCACTGATGACAATATGCTGTGCTGTCACCCTTCCAAGGCGGCAGCAGCTGCTTCTGGTGGGGCTCAGGAGCTTCTAGGTCAAGGAAAGTGGTACTTAGAGCAGCCATATTTCATGGGATATTCAGAAAATCAAGTCCTGGAAGTGATGCAGCACATGGCCAAATTTGTGGTGAACGTAAATTAAAACTTAACTAAATTCGTCACAGTCAAGAACAAGTATGGAAGCAGCAAACTCCTGAAGACCTGTGCCATCCCTCAGCTGAATCAGAAGTCCTCAGAGACGTGGCCATCCCTCTGCAGGAAGGTCCTAGGCTGCGGGGCCTTGGGGCTGACTGCTTCCTTCACACACTTGCTCTTAGTGGTATGGAGCTCTTGATTTTGCACAGGGTCCTCTAGTCTAGTCCATGACACCTCTTTTCAGACTGGTTTTCCAAATGCATATTGAGGAAAAATAAAGCTATTGATTTTTCTTAAGGTAAAAAAAGTTTGAGTCCCCACTGAGACCCAAGAAATCAGAATCTGTGGGGATAAGCCCTGGTCTTCAGTAGTTTTAAGAATTGTTCCAAGTGATTCTACTACACACTCAAGGACGGGAAGCTTTGAAGTAGCTCTCATGGTTTAAAAATTACACAGTCATGTGAAGACCTTCACGGTCTCTGTGAATTAGTTAATGGCTTTAAACAGTTATCTAGATGAGACAAGAAGAGCCTGGGCTAGACACGGCGGCTCAGCCTATAAACCCAGTGCTTTGGGAAGCCGAGAAGGGAGCAGTGCTTGAGGCCAGGAGTTCAACCATCCTGGTAACATGATGAGATGCGGTCTTCACAAACACATTAGAAAAACTGCAGGCCTGTGGTCCCAGCTACTCAGGAGAAGGAGACAAGAGGATCACTTAGCCCAGGAATTGGAAGTTACTCTGAGGCCATGCTGATGCCATCACCACTCTAGCCTGGACGACAGAGTGACACCCTGTCTCTAAAAAGAAAAACAATACTGAAATAGCTGGTGAAGAGAACAGAATGAACAAATGAGAAAGACAGTGGAGAATTATGAGCTTTGGAGCTTGAAAATTGGCTAGAGACAAGAGAAGGAGAAAAATAACGGTGAGGAAGGAAAGACAGACAGAACAGGGACTGTGGCAGAGTGAGGGTGACGGTGGCAGCAGAGACGGGAGGAGATGGGTGGCGGGGGAGGCGCCCCAGTGACTCTGCTTCTGCACGTTGGGTTTAAAGGGTTGTGAAGGTCTCTTACATAGTTGGGGATTCTCAAATCGGTTGCTAACCTACCTAGGAATTTCTTTCTTTTTTTTTTTGAGACAGAGCCTCAAGCTGTCCCCCTGGGTAGAGTGCCGTGGCATTACAGCTCACAGCAACCTCCAACTCCTGGGCTCAAG
>NW_003852538.1:1640608-1641842 GCF_000181295.1 Otolemur garnettii | reverse complement strand
AAAAAAAAAAAAAAATGTTCACACTACCCAAAGTGATCCATACAGGAATTTCTTATAAATGCAAATTCTTGATGTTTTTGCCCCAACCTCCAACCTGCTGAGGAAACTCTGAAGCTCGATGGTGGGGCCCAGCAATGTGTGGTTTAATGAACCACTCCACGTGTCCCGGTGTCACTAAATGTCAAGACCACCAGGCTAGAGTGAGCAGTGGTCCTCACCATGCATCAGGATCTTCCAGAAAAAGCTTGTTAAAGGCAATTTCCATGGTCCAATTCCCAGAGTTCCCATTTTACTAGGTTGGGGTGGAGCATGTGAATTCGTATTTTTAATAAACTCAAATAAAGAATAAGTTTAGATAAATAATAAATAACAAGGTGGTGCCAATGCTGTTCTCTAGGGATCCCACACTGAGAACCAGTGGTCTCACACTCTAAAGAGGCATGGCCTAGAAACATATTTTAGGGGGTCACCTACATAGCAGAAATAGTTCAAGTCATGGGTTTCTTGGCTAGGCATCTACAGTAGCTTCCTACTGGGTCTGTTTCCATAATTATGCAATCTCTTTTGCATATAGAAATCAGAGAGATCTTTTAAAATCATAAATCCCATTGTTTCACTAGCTGCACATAACCCTCCAATGGCTTCCCATTGCTCTTATGTGAATTCCAAACTCACCCTGATTGGTCCTGAATGATCTATCCCCACCCCAACTGCACCCACATCACTTCCCCACTGTCCCACTCTGCTCCAGCCATACTCATCTGCCTGGAGATCCAGAAACCCATCACATTCTTGGTACTTCAGGGCCTCTCCCCATACTGTTCTGCTGCCCAGAACCCTAGACCAGCTCCAGGACCCCAACTGTCCCTTGACCTCTCCTGTCAGTTTAGAGTCACCTTAGAGACTTGCTCCGTTTGCCACTTGCTGTTACTTAGTCTTTATCTAAACCATATTTGTATTCTTCACGGCTTTTGCCACAGTTAGCAGATTATCACAGAGGTTGTTTTCCTGCGTATTACATGTCTCCTCCACCAGACTGTAAGCTCCCAGAGGGCAGGGTTTGAATGAATGAATGAAACAAATCCAGCGATTCTTATTTGCCTTTATCTTCCCGAGGGAGTGAGGAGTACTGGGAAAAGAGACAGCAAAAGTAAGAGGAAAAATTTGGAGAAGATCTACATTTTGTAGGAGTTGAGGATAGAGAAGAATTAGAATTCTGAGGAGAAAAAGAAGA
>NW_003852538.1:1624943-1640504 GCF_000181295.1 Otolemur garnettii | reverse complement strand
AAAAAAAAAAAAAAAAAAAGAGGAGACAGATGTTTACTTCTAAACATCCATATCAGCTATAAGGACAGTCATTTGGAAGAGAACCAAAGCAATTGCCATGAAATAACACTGGAGTTTTAAAGAGGCAGCACTTGTAATCAATCGCCAGATCTGTGAAGGCAGGAGCCTGATCACTGTGAGGCCAAGGACGAGGAGATTATCTGGAGCAGGAAGGTGTTTTCCTTTTACAAACACGACTCAGTCTGTGAATTGTAGTTTACCAAAGTTCTTCCATCATTATTTCATTTGATCTTCAGAAAACTAATCTCCAAAGACAGGCAGGACTAAGTGCTCACTATTTTCAGTAACGTGTGAGGAGCAGAAGTAACAAGCATAGACTCTGCTTTCAGGAAGTTTGTGTTATCTCTCATTACAACTTTCATCTGTAATAATAGATATCTACTGTTTACATGGACATTCTTCAAGGCCAACCACAATATGAGCAAACAGTTCCAGGTAACAATAGTAACTTGAAAACAGACCTCCTTAGAGCTTCTCATGTTTCTTTTCTAAATCAAGTATTTGATTCCAACAGCACTAGAATCTGGGAAGATTTAAAAATGCTACTCGGAAATAAAGGCCTTTAACTTGGAGTGTTTAAAATGGTAACAATTCCTTTCTCCTCTGGTTTAATCAGACTACCAGTGTGAGTTTAATATAACCTGCAGACGCCAGCAGCAGGCACATACAAGTCGCCTCAGTGGCCATCTGCCATGAATGCCTGACATCTGGACCACACTCTGATGTGCCAGATAGAGGATCATTTTTTATTTTGAGACAGTCTCACTCTGTCACACTGGGCAGACTGCTGTGGTGTCACAGCTCACAGCGACCTCAGACTCCTGGGTTTGAGCGATCCTCTTGCCGCATCCTCCTGAACAGCTGAGACACCCGCCACAGTGCCCGGCGAGGTTTTCTGTCTTTAGTAGAGACGGGGTCTTGCTCTTGCTCAGGCTGCTCTCCAATCCTGAGCTCTAGTGATCCACCTGCCTTGGCCTCCCGGATGCTGGGATTACAGGTGTGACCTGCGCCCTGTCAGGGTCTTTTATTTCTCCCCAAGCATAACACGAAGTCCTTAGAGGTGAACAAACAGGGCTGGGATAGGTGCTGGTGGAGAGAAACTCAGTGGCTCTCCGGTGGTTAGAATCTGGTAAAGAACCATCACCATCATCGCCTCTGTCCACTAACGCTCAGGAAACAGCTTTTCCTCCCCCAGTCCCAGATCCCTGGGATTCCTGCCAAGTCAAGCTTCTGAAACAGGAAAGGAGGTTGGAATCTTTCTGAAGGTGTCTTCATTTCACTAATGTAACTCAATATGTAAATTACAGTTGACCGAAGTTCTTTCATCCTCATTTCATTGGCTCTTCAGAAGCGCCTTGGTAGACAGGCAGGGTGGCTCTCTCCATTTTCCTGTGAGGCCCGGCGAGGTTAACTAGGTTATCAGCTAGTAAGTGGCAGAACCAGGATGGGATTCCTGAGCTTCTGGATCAAGATACTGAGTGTTTGTACAAAGCACAGTCTGCCTGCGTTTAGACCTGTTTTTTGCTTATTTTTCTGCACAGGAAAAAGAAGGAAAAGACTTTCCTTTTCTTTGTGCTTGCCCACTGCCACCAGCGGGATGACTGGCCTGTGCATGTCTGGTCACCATGATGGGTCATTAAAAAAAGAAACAAAATAAACAAGACCTGAATGTTCCAAAACTTGCAGCACAGGTGGTAGGTGCTCCAGATCGAGCGGGAGAGGGGAAGAATGTTTTTCTGCGGGGGCTTTAGTTCTTCTTACCTCCTTGCTCCAGGCAGCCAGCCAGTCACTCTCTGCAGAGGAACATGTTTGCAAACATTGCCAGTGACTCTCTCTAGGCCTTTATTGATTCTTACAGGATTTCGAACTATGGCACTTTCGGTAAAGTCCAGCAACGGGCGAGGAATAAGCCACAGTTATCTTCCCTGTTTATCATATAGATAAATGAATTAAATGAGGGTAAATAATATATTGGGTAATCAGAGCTAAGGGGAAGCACAGAAGGTTTTTTCTTCAGACAGAGTTTCAAAGCCTGAGTTTTGTCATAGAGGCTTTATCACACTGTTGTGAGTATCTGTAGCAGTTTCCTATTTAATTTACGAGGTGATAAGGCACCGAGATGAGCTGAATAAGCTGAATGAAAGACTTTCCAATTCAAACAGTGTCCTCATCCTCACACACACGCAGACAGATATCCAGACATCTACATCTAGCTGTGCACATGGTCATTTGTTAGTTCAAGAAAAATATTACACAAAACATGGTACTTAAGCATATATATTTACATGTAAAAATATTTTAGTTGCTTTTCTACCTGTTGAAAAATGCTGGACTGGCAAAATGTGCACTTGAGAATTCTGACGTTAACTTGTCTAACATGATGGCAGTGGACTGAGAACTGCATCTTCGACTTCTCCCTCCTGGGTAGGCAGCTCTTTCTGGCTTTCTGATTCTCTCATTTCCTCCCTCAGACACATACAGGGACACACACACACAGGTGATCACTACACAACTCAGGTCACAACACTGGGAAGTGTTCACCTGTCAAAGCACCGTGAGACTGCTGTGCTGTGCACTCCTGGGGAAAGGCCAAGTGCAGATATCTCTGCACAGTTCCTCAACCCCCTCCCCCACCCCGCCACGTTCTAAGCCCAGCTTTGACAGTCATTTTGAATCTTAGTTTTGACTTAAGTTTGAATCTTAGCCCTGATACTTACCAACTCCATTATCTTGGGTAAGTTCCTTATTTTCTCTATACTTTAGATTTCTTATCTGTTAGTTGGGAGCAATAATAATACCTACATTTATGGGGCTATTACGAGAATTCAGTGGGATGGTGTGTGAAGCACTTTGAACAGTGACTGGGACAAAGTGAGCTATTCACTGCTACACATTATACACAGTACTTATTATTTTCTAAGCTCTTACACTCTAAAAGAGAATACAGATGCAAGCGTAGCTAAATATCATAGAGTGACCAGTAGCATAATAAGGATATAATCAAAATGCTCTGCTAAAGGGATATTTTAAAGAACAAAAATAAAACCCACAAATCTCCTAAACTTAGCCTTGGGAAAAAAGGAATAAACCAACCAGAGTTGCCTTTTGCCACTTAATGAATAATGATATCCTCAAAACATCAGTTGGATGCAACACAGAATTCTATATGAGAAAGTGGTCTCGATTTTCAATTCAGTAAGTCAGCTAGCTCTGCAGAGGGGATTCCAGAACAGAATGAGAAAATGAAAGGAATTATCTTTAAAGGTTCTTGCAATTTCTGAGATTCTGTGATTCTATGATCAAGATACTTGATGAAATTTCCAGATAGATAAGAATAAGGCAATTCAGAAAATTAGCATTTTCAAATGGTTGTTCCCCATATTCCCCGTTTCATAATTTTTGCCAATTATTATTTGAAAAACTGACCATGGAACAGAATTAACAGTCATCTCATGAAGAAAGAAGAGTTATTTTGAATGAGTTGGGTCACTGAGGGAAGAATTCTATAGACCAAAGTCCCTGGGGAAATGAATTATTTATTGATCCAGTTTGTGGTCTAAAGTTGAGGTGTACGGGGAGAGCAAGGGAGCACTGTCCCCTGGGATATCACAAGGAAATTAAAGAGAAAAGGATGCAGGTGCACACTGTGGGAGGACTCGTGTGAACAGGCTAACTTCTCTATTTTAATTATAGGAGGGGAGGGAGAATGAGAAAGATGTAATTTTAAGAATTCCTAATGTTTGAAAATTACTTAATCTTTAGAAATGTTGACCAACTTACTCTGTTACTTTGTCCCAAGGTACTTAACATGTACTACTGATGAAAAGCTCTTCTCACAGGATTTCTTTCTCATTAGGTCAGTTATGAAGAATGCATTGATTATTTATTACCTATCAGCCACGACTAAGATGCACATGGTCCAGCCCTTTGGAAGGTTAAGGCCCAACAATGGAAAAACTCAGAGAGAAAAGAGAACAGGGAAAAAGAAGAGCCTGTAACCTGGAGTGAAAATCCGTTCCCTGAGTGATAAAAATGTGGGGTGCAATCTAGGACATAAACTCCCCCACAATGCCCCTTGAAAACAATTTGGTCATAATCTAATGATCTCACTAGTAAAACAATATCATACCTTAATTCCTTCAAAATATAGACAAAACTCCAGAGGGGAAAAATATGAGAATATTGTCCTTTTTTTTTTAAATTGAGACAGAGTCTCACTTTGTTGCCCTCGGTAGAGTGCCATCATAGATCACAGCAACCTCCAACTCTTGGGCTTAGACGATTCTCTTGCCTCAGCCTCCCTAGTTGCTGGGACTACAGGCGCCCACCACAACGCCCTGCTATTTTTTTGTTTGTTTGTTTTTTGTTTAGCAGGCCTGGGCTGGGTTCTAACCCACCAGACCTGGAGCATGTGGCTGGTGCCCTAACCACTGAGCTACTGGCAAGAATATTCTCCTTTTGGAAAACTTTTCAATGCAGCGTGATCTGGTTCTGACAGAATATTCCTTCTGCCTCCCATGGTGGATGGTGTGGTGCATCCACAATTTAAATCACTCCCCAAATTGGAGCCTGACTTTAGGATTCGTAAAGGAAGTATTTCCAACAGAGGTCACTGGCTAAACAATTCCTTTAATCAACAGTAGGAGGATTTCCTCCACTAATAGTGTGAGAGTTCCTCCCAGGGCCATGATGGAGCATCAGAGCCTAAGTCCCCATCACTCAAGAGGGTAAGAGGATCAAACGGAGTTTTAAATGCACATTTTTGGTTTATACAGTTCTTTTTCATCTTCTGGAAAGTGATTACTAGACTTAATCAAAATTCCTCTGTGTATCATTAACTAATTTTAGCTTCCTCCTTTTTAATTTTAATTAATTAATTTATTTTTACAGTGGGTTTGGAAGAGGCCAGTCTAAGTCCTCTGAAGATCTCATGTTTTTCTGTTGAAGGCTTAAGGGAAGCTAAATAGACAAGTCGGGAAACAGTAATTAGAAGTGACCAGGCCGGCAGTTTCGGCGCAGTGCAATGTGAACTCAATGCTCCCTGCGAGAAGGGGAACCAACCAGCAGTTTGGGTTTTGATTACAGCTTCACTTCGCTATTTTAATAAACATGAACCAGTACTCAAACTTTTAATATCCTGCTGCTTAACTATTTCCAAAGAGCTATCCAGCTTTTTTAAATGGGCTTTGTTTTAAAATTTTAATTTGTTTGGCTCAGTCTCACCTTAGAAAGTTGTAGCCTTATGGTAAACTCTTTTATAAGTTGATTTCCAGAATCATAAGCAACCTGCCCCTCCCAACCACCCCAACTAAGTGTTTCCTCATGTGCCAAAATTGTTAGTGCTGACAGGTTTTCCGCCTCGTTTTATCTGGTTCCCACAGTTAAGTACGAGAGACAAGCTAGAGAACATGCCCAGTGCTGCCTGGATGCGTCCAGACTCCCGGGATACTTACAGCTCCTCGAGGAAGCGGAGACTGGGCAGCGGGTTCGGGGGCAGATGGCTGATGTTGTTCATGCTGAGGTCTCTGGGGGAGAAACAGAGAGCATGTGAGGAGCGCACGGAGCCAGCACCAGGAAATCCCGCTGTTCAGCCTGCACATCTCCAAGCCACACAGTAAAATGAACTCACTCCTTTGCTTGAGGAGTGAATCGCGATTTTGCTTCTTAAATACATCCCTTTTCTCCCATTCATGCCCCGCCCTCCAATACCATCAGCTCTGTATCAGATCAGGGACCCTAAGGAGAAGCTTACATGGAATTCAGAATGATTTGGACCATTCGTGGGCATGGCTGTAATTCTTCATGTTTAAAATTATGGGAGCAGGATAGCCAAGGAAGCAGACATAACTCAACTCTAGACATAATTCAACGTTGCGTCTTGGTTTAAATTATGTGACAAAGAGAAACGTCTTCCCCATGCAACTCTAGAAGTCCTGCTTCTCTGGGACTTTAGGCACCTTGTAAAAACAAATGTTTTGATTCAAAGAAACTTACCAAAAAAAAAAAAAAAAACCAAAACAAACAAGACAAAAGCGATTCCCTCCTCCTAACATGTTCCTTTCGCAGGTTCTCAGATTGCATTAAGTAAGTGAAATGCACCGTGCGCTGAGGTGTAAGGTGACACGCAGGGGCCACTTCCTGCTGGGTCACACAGTAGTTCCTGGCACAGGAAACAACAAGCCACTTTGGGCAGAACTCCATCAATTTTTGTTTTAAGTGAAACTCCATGTAATTAGATTTTATTCTGTTTTTATTTTTCTATTTCTTTACTGTCTCTCACACAACCCCAGAGCGTCACTGGTGTATGCCATCTGTGTCCTAAGGGCCAAAAAGGGCTAAGGGCTGGACAGAGTCTGACCAAGGCCAACTTAGTCCATGCATGTGAGCTGAAGGCTGAATTAGGAAATGACTAAGATTCAGAACCAACGAACGCCATGATATTCTCACACCAGGCCTCTATTCTTAAATTTATCTTGAGAGAAGCTAAGGAGATTCTTTCTGATCTCAGTGATTCCTCCTATTAAAGTGGGCACACCCATTCACCCAACTGGCTCATTTCAGCTTGGTTCCCTTATCAAATATTAACTTTAAATCAATACTGCTAAGAATTGAGGGATGATTCTCTGCCTTTAAAAGATCACAAGCGTAGGCTGGGTGTGGTGGCTCATGCCTGTAATCCCAGAACTCTGAGAGGATAAGGTAGGAGGATCCCTTGAGCTCAAAAGTTTTAGACCAGCCTGAGCAAGAGCAAAACCCTGTCTCTACTTAAAAAAAAAAAAAAAAAAGAAAAGAAAACTTGCTGGGCATTGTGGCGGGCGCCCATAAGTCTCAGCTATTCAGGAGGCTGAGGCCAGGGAATTGTCCAAGAGTTTGAGGTTGCTGTGAGTTATGATGCCATAGAACTCTACCCAAGGTGACAGAGTAAGACTCTGTCTCAAAAAAATAAATAACCAATAAAAAAGGTCAGAAGCATGTGTAAGGACAATAACATTTCTGTTTATTGTTTCAGAGTATGGCAACTGCCCCCAAACTGTTTATTTAATTTTATTTTTATTTAATTTCATTTATTTATTTTTTAGGGATCTGTGGCATCACAGCTTACAGCAACCTCAAACTCTTGGGCTCAAGTGATCCTTTGCCTCAGTCCCTTGAGTAGCTGGGACTACAAGAACCCACCACAATGTCTGGTAGTTTTTCTATTTTTGGTAGAGAAAGGTTCTCACTCTATCTCAGGTTGGTCTTGAACTCCTGAGCTCAATTGATCCACCTACCTCGGCCTCCCAGAGTGCTGGGATTGCAGGTATGAGCCATCATAGCCAGCCTGCTGTTAATTTTAATATCTGTTAGTGAATAATAATGAAGCCATGTAAATTCTGTACTCTTAAGTGAAAACTAAACAATGCCAATAATGTAAAGTAAAAAATTTTGTATTATCCATATTAAAAAGAATCTGGACTTTTCTGGAATTGTCCAGATAAGAGAGCCAAACAATTTCAACAATTTCAATTTTTCATGCAAATATTTCTGTTCCATTTGTGGTCATTTATTTTTCATTGACATCACACTTATTTCCTAAAAGGATCAAAGTGGTTTGTTTCGGGGGCATGTTTATTAGTAATTTACATTGAACTAGTCTCAAGACAGCTAGTGTGGAGGACACTGATTTTCTCTCCTACATTTTTCTGCATGATGTGCAAAGTAGTTTGGAACAAATGTTGATCCTGTCTATCCACAGAAAGCTCTAAATAGAACAGGGGCATCTGCATATTAGGGAGATTTATAAGCTGTCTACATCCTATTTCAGGTCCTGGAAGTGAAGCTTAGGTGAGGTTCACTCTCTGTACCCACTGGGACACTTTTTACAGAGGAGGAGCCTTGGACAGCAGAAAGGGCAGGGCAAACCTGGTAACAGTGTCCCAGGGTATCTGGACTTTCCTTTTCACTAGCTGCATGATCTGGGGAAAACTAACCTCCTTGTGCAGCCTTCTTTGTATTTAAACAAAGGAATCTCTATGTTAATAATTTGAAACCCTATGATTAGTTGTTACCAATCAGAGGGGAGTGACGATTCTCTTCTTAAAAAGGAAAGTACCTACCTTTCCCATCGGAAATTAACAACCTTTGTGTGTTGCCTGATGTATCACATCGTGGCTTCTCTCAGAAGATGGGCTGGTATGACTAAACCAAACCTCACCACCTGTTTTCTACTACACGTACAGGCTTTTTCTTTTAAAGAGCTACGAGCAGTTTATAAGCATATAGCAGAAAATAACTTTTAATAACAACAATCTGAGCTCAAATGAAATGGGCCTTTAAAATAAAATTCAAAGCAGGCAAGGTAAAAATAATTTTTGCATTCAGCTTTTCCCGTAGGGTGCACATCTGCATTGATATTAACGTGTAATCATAGTCCTCGAGTTCTCAGCGTGCCTCAAACTATCCACGGTGAGAGACCAATTTTAAAAAAATTTCTAATTTGCTATGGACTTATGCTTTTATAAAATATAATAAAATATGATTATTAGAAATGTGAAAAAATACAAAGGCATGCAAAGTACAAGCCTCTTTAATTATGGGATTCAACAGAGATTGTTAAATTACTATGAAAGTCTCTATATCATTACCAGAAAATTCTTATCTATGTGGATCAATAAAATACAACTATGGCCTGAGATGGGTCCTCAAAGCCACCTGAAACGGGCAATGCTTTTCTGGCTTTCATATCAAGAAAGGCAAGGCTTTTGGCTTGCTCCACCTTGAGTTAAAAATAACAGAGAGATTGGGTGTTAGAGCAGACTGGCACTGCCAGGCGAGGCTCTCACCACAGATGAGGAAGTGAGCCTTGCCTAGGGGACACGGCAGCAGGCAGCGGGCAAGCCCAGCCCTGGGACCCTGGTCTCCACAGATGAGGAAGTAAGCCTTGCCTAGGGGACCCTGCAGCACGCAGTGGGCAAGCCCAGCCCTGGGACCCTGGTCTCTACCTGCTCGGGTGTCATCCACTATTTTTCTTTTCAAACAACCTTTCTACTGTTTACAAAATATCCTCATTCTGATGATTAAATTACTTTTATTTTTATTTTATTCTTTATTCAAAGTAATATGAGGATACAATATTTAGGTTACTTTGTTCTCATTTCCAGGACAAAGTTCCATTTGTAGAAGAGCCCCTCACCTAGGTCTTACTCTGCCACCCAGTCATAGCTCACAGCAACCTCAAACTCTTGGCTCAAGGGATCTTGCCTCAGCTACAGAGCAGCTGGGACTGCAGGTGCCTGCCACAATACTCAGCTAGTTTTTCAATTTTTCAAAGAGACAGAGTCTTGCTCTTGCTCAGGCTGGTGTAAATTCCTGAGCTCAGGTAATCCACCTGCCTCAGCCTCCCAGAGTGCTAGGATTACAGGTGTGAGCCACCATGCCTGGCCAGGTTACATTATTTTTAAATGTTTCTTTCTTTCTTTCTTTTTTTATATAGTACTTAATGTTTTAATAAAAACTTTCAGATTGATATGGGGGTATAATTGTTTAGGTTACATTGATTTCATTTCTAAGGTAAAGTTAAAATTTTAGTTGGGCCCTTCACCCAGGGGATGTGCTGAACACCCTCACATTATGCAGGGTAGGTGAGATCAACCAGTTGTCCTCTCCTCTAGTCGCTAGACTAGTGTTTTTCTTTAGTGTAGGCTTGTTTATATATTGGTTTCATATTAGCATTGAATACTTTGGGTACTTTCCCCCCATTCTTATGATACTTTAGTAAGAAGAATGTGTTTCAACTTCATCCAGGTAAACACAAAAGATGTAAAGTCTCCCTCTTTTCTTAGTACTCCATGGTATACATTTGCCATCGTTTGTTAATCCATTCATGGGTTGATGGGCACTTGGGTTGATTCTAGGTCTTGGCAATTATGAATTCAGCTGCAGTAAACATCCTGGTGCAAAGGTCCTTGTGGTAACATCATTTTTTTTTTCTAGATTCCTAGTGATGGGACTGCAAGATGGAAGGTCTGCTTTTAGCTCTTTGAGGATTCTTAGCATTTGGACTTTTTGACGCCTGACACGTATATAACGGTAGCAACAAACGGACGGTCTGAAAATAATTCCCAGCCTGTGCATTATATGTTTTTGAAGTTATTTTAAAATGTCTCCAACTTTTTAAAGTACATATTGCCCAGGATTTAGTTACCTAAAACCAGTAAAACCATATAATGGATTTCTTGAATTTTTTAATCTTTTGCCAACATGTAAGAATTTTGAAGAATTGGTCACTATGTAGAGAGTTTTCATAAGAAATGGGGAATTCAGTGTGACAAAATGGTCAAGTAGGGTTAACTGTTCTGCCCTGTCTGACTTAGGAATTTGTCTGTGCTGGACTAATGATCATGTCTAGAAATCTAGAACAGGGCTTGCAAAGTTCAGTGAGAAGAGTTGGCTATATGTTGGAATCACCCAGGCAGCTTTAAAAAAGGTTCATGCCTGGGTCTCATCCCCAGGGTTTTTTAGTTAATTGATCCATTGTGGGCAGTGGAATTTTAAAAAGCTTCTTAAATGATTCAAGTGTTCAGCTAAGACTGAAAACCACTGCATGAGAGTAACCAAATTTCTAGGTGAGTTCTCTGAATGCTATGGCTCCCTCAAAATTTAGGAGGATTGAGATGATTGAAGGTCCTTTTTCTGTCGAGTGCCTATGGGTCCCATCCCAGCACCCATTTTCCCTTGAAAATGTTTTTGTTCCTTGCAGCTCTATTTTTTTCATCTGAGAAATGCTAAGTGAGCCTTCATTGTGGTCAGGTTTGAGTCTAGGAGCCCAGTGGAGAATGAAACGAAGCCATCTCCAGCTTCTGCCTTTCCCACCGTCCCTTTGTCCATTAGCACCCAGTGTTATTTCTACTACAGAGCTTGCTGCCGGACCTAGCCCTGCCTCTTTTTTCTTAGCTGCCTTTGGTCATATTTTTGTCATGCTGAAAACTGTTCTGCTCCCGGGGTTCACTGTGCGTCCTCATTCTGGGTCATCTTCCGCACCACAGCAGAGGAGCTGTCCTGAGAAGTCCACTTGCTCCTCACAGCGCCACTGCTCACCAATGAGAATTGTGCCCTCGAGGATAAGTTGGAAAAGGGTCCCTCTCTTGAGGCGCTGAAGAATTACAGTAAAGATCCTCTTCCTCCTGTACAAGCAGCCGCAGAGCAGGGTGCACGGCTTGGCAAACAGAGCGGGGCCCAGAGTTTCACCTCCATGGAGCAGCTCAGTGCAGGCACAACCTGCCCCACTGCAGCCGTGGACGCGCTCCCCTGCCTGAGAGTGTCTGCTGGCTCCGGCCTGTGACAGCAGACACTGCCCAAACACCTCCGGCTCTTCACAATCTGGCTGAATGTACCTTTCCCTCTCAACCTCCCCTCCGTGCAGTGTGTCGTCTATTACACGGAAATTCTTGCTGCTCCCCTTTGCTCCATCTTTACATGTGTGATTCTTTTTCCTTGGAATGAATTATCCTCCTCATTTCCAAATTGCCACCCCCCATGTCTGTCTCTCGAGGCCATTCAAGTTTAACAGACGCCTGTGTTTCTCACACAGCCTCCTATCCTTCTGTCTCAGTTGTTCTCTATTCCAACCTCCAAGTCCTTTGATATGCCCAGAATCAAAGCCTCGTCTCAGCCTCATAAGCTGGCTTAGGTCACATGTTGATCACCTGGATCACCACCTCGCCAGCACCCTCCACTCCCCAGAGCCCGTCTTCTGTTTCACCCGCCTGGCAAAACCCCAGCTCTGGAAAAACACCATCAGTCTTTTTTTTTTTTTTTTTCTCCTGTTACTATCCCAGGGTACTGGGTGCTACTGGAGAAGAAAAACTCACAGAAGTGCAGAATAGTGGCTATAACGTCAGGATGCTTGTGGGTTCTCAACACTGCTGCACAATCCTGTTATCTGTTATTTCTCAACTTGCTCCGCAGGAACTGCTGCCAACCTGTACCACTCGCTTCAGCAGCCACCACACTCAGGGGACACCTTCCCTCTTACCTCACAGAAATAGCAGGATTCTCTGCACTGCCAAAGAAGGAGTTGGCCAAAGTCCGTTGTCCCTTATTCCCTGCTTCCCACACCCACAGTTCGCTCCACGCTCAGCTCCCTCTACCCTCCATCCCCTCTACCTATTCTCCCCAAATTCATATTTTAAAGCCTCTAATCCCCAAAGTGGTGGAATTTGGAGGTGGAGCCTTGGGAAGTAATGAGCTCATAAACGTAGAGCCCTCATGATGGGTCAGTGCCTGGAGAAGAGACTGGACAGGTCCCTGCTGTCCGTCAAGTGGGGATCCCAGGGAAAGACTGAAGTGGCTGGCCGTCAGCAGACTCTGGATCTGCTGGAACCTTGCCCTTGGCCTCTAGAACTGTGAGACACAAAGTTTTGTTGTTTAAGCTACTCAGACTATGCTAGTTTTTTTATTGCTGCCTTAACAAATGGCTACACTGCTTCTAAGAGCTAGAGGTGTATGATTCTTCTGGAAAGAAACACTCTGGGGAGCAAACCCTCTTGTGTTGTGCCCACCTTCCAGAATGATTTTTTTTTTTTTTTTTTTTGCTTGTAATTAAGTTTCCCTCTTCAGCTGATCCTATTTGCTTTCTGTCCTGGGGATTCCTCAGAGATTCCCATCCACTGACAGGTCCTCTCTTACATCCAGGCCCAAGCGCCACTCTCCTCACTTCTTCCACTTCTTCTCCCCTTCTTCTCTTCTTTTCCTTTTCTCCTCTTCCTTTTGCTAAAGTATTGTTCTTGTCATTTCTATGGCTTTGCTGTGGAGGGATGACTGAAATCCCTGTGTAGTCCAGCATTGTGAAATTCAGCCATAGTGTCTGTGAGAGTTGGTAACTGAATCAAAGAACAGGAGGTCCTGCCTTCCAGTGTTACTATCTAGAACAGCTAAGAAAACAAAAAAAAGTTTTTTTTTCTTTAATCTTTGCCAAGTTGAAGACAATATTCTCTTCTTTAGCAGCACACTACAATTTTTGTTTCTTCTAAGCACAATCATTTAAAATTTGTCTTGGAAGATCCAGTGGCATTTAGCTCTCTGCCTGGTACCTTTGTTAACAGTGAATCTAGGCTGGAGCCATTGATCACTTTTCAAATATGCTTCTAGAGATAAACACTCTTGTGACCCTCAAAAGGAATAGGTTCAGGATTGAGTAGCATTTCATAATTGTATGAGTGATGTCATTTCAAGGTACTTTTCTTGTGTTAACTCCAAAACAATGTATCCTTTAAGAATTATTTTTATTGAGGTATAACATACGCAGGAAAATGCATCAATCCTGTGTTCAGCTCAGTGAATTTTCACAGTGTGAACACACCTCATAAACCAGAATGCACCCTTTCACTCACTACTGCCCACCAAAATTAACCAGTCCCCTGACTTCAAACACTCTATATTAGTTTTGCTTGTTTCTTTATAGAAATGAAATCATACAGTGTATATTTTTTGTGTGTGTACATGTCCAGCTTCTCTGGTCATTGTATTTGGTAGATTTATCCGTGTGTTGCACACAGTAATAGATAGATTAAAACCAATGCAATTTGGCATTTAATTTTATTATTACACCACAATTTATTTATCCACTCAGCTGCTGATGAACTTTTAGGTTATTTCCAGTTTGTGGCTATTATCAATAGTACTGCAATAAATATGCTTTTTTTTTTTTTGAGACAGAGCCTCAAGCTATTCCCCTGTTTAGAGCGCTGTGGCATCACAGCTCATAGCAACCTCCAACTCCTGGGCTTAAGCAAATCTTCTGTCTCTGCCTCCCAAGTAGCTGGGACCACAGGTACCTGCCACAACACCTGGCTATTTTTTGGTTGCAGCCATGATTGTTGTTTGGTGGGCCTGGGCTGGATTTGAACCTGCCACCTTAGGTGTATGTGGCTGGCACCTTAGCCCCTTGAGCCACAGGTGCCAAGCCTGCAATAAATATTCTTAAACATGTCTTTTGTTGAAAATACATATGCATCTATTTCTGATGGGTACATATCTAGGAGTGGAATTGCTGCATCTTGGTGTATGAGTATGTTCAGCTTCAATAGCTACTGACACATAGTGTTCTAAAGGGGGTTGTATCAATTTGTACTCCCACCAGTAGTCTAGAGGAATTTCAATTATTTCACAGCAACAGTTTCCATTTGTTATCTCCAAAATTGGTATTATTTTTCTATTCTATCTTAGTTTCTTTGCATGTATACAGAGATATCTCATTGTGGATGCAATTTGCGTTTCCTTTATGTTTAATCAAGCTGAGCATCCTTTCATATGATTTTTGACCATCAAAAGAATACCCTTTTATGCAAAGTGCCAGCAGAATATTTTATCTTACATGGTGACTTTCAGATTAGAAGTAAAATGTACTTGTTGTAACAAGTGAAACTATACATCAATGTGTAAAGAAAAGGCTAATAATCTCTTCTAATATTACTCCCCCTGGGTTTCAAAGGTATTCTTTTGAAAGAGTTAATACTGTAATAATTAAGAGTATGTATTTTGGAAATATTCTGACTTAATTTGAGTCCTGGTTTTGATATTTCTGAGCTAAATAACCTTGATCAAGTTATTTAAAATGTCTGTGTCTCAGCTCCCTCATCCCTGTCACCTGTGAAATGGATATAATAATAGTATGTACTTCATAAAATTGTTGTGATGATTGTCAAAGTAAATTAAAAATGAAAACCAGGCCAGGAAAGTTCTTGAGCAAACAATACAAGTTAGGCCTTTAAAATAGCCTTAAGTTAGCTTAAATTTCAACTATATGTGACATCTGACTTGGGATATATTACAATATAAACGAAACTTAACCTGGGGGTATTTTTGGCAAATGCTTATGTTAGATAAAATTAAAACTTGTAGGAGGCACCTGTGAGAAATACTTTGGCAATAAGGGATTGGGGAAGGGATTTAACATCATTACTCTTGTTAGTGAGACTCACGAGAGCACGAAAATCTGTACCGCATTGCTTAGCAGTCTCCGCACCTGCCGCGTCGGTGGCCGCGGGATTGCTGGGGGAGAAGTCAGCTGGGGCTCCTCCTTTGGCTCCGCTTCTTGCTCTGAGGACGCCTGATCACCTGATCTCCCCCACCCCCACTAAGACTGCTGCTGAGACTGCTGCTGAGATGCTCGCTCCTGCTAATACTGACTGTGACTTGGAAGGTCACCAGCACCTGAGACCTAAATGAGAACCCCGAATAAGCTGGCGAAGCGGCTGCGTCTAGACAGTTGACGGGGCCGGGCCAGAAACATAGCTTTCTGGCCGACAAAACCTTAACCCACCCAATCATAAGCAACCAACTGAGATATAATTATGTGACTAAGGACTTTCTAACAAGATAGCCAAGAAAAGATACGTCTGCAACTGTAGACCAATCAGGGCTCTGTCACTGGGACACATGAAACTATACACCAATCAGGGCTCCTTATTTTGCTTGTGCATTTCCTCACTGGAGGCTGCCTGCTGACTGTGTCACTGGGAA
>NW_003852538.1:1609768-1624706 GCF_000181295.1 Otolemur garnettii | reverse complement strand
TGCTGCTGAGATGCTCACTCCTACTAATACTGACTGTGACTTCGAAGGTGCTTCAGCAGCTGAGACTGGGTCTCTGGAACAGAGGCTGGAATGGGTCTAGTCTAGTGCACTAGTTTCTAGACTAGGTCTGGAATCTGGATTGAGATCCAGAGGTCAAATTGGGTATTCAACAGGAAGATGACTGGGTATCCAGTTGAAGGCTTCAGGTTAGTAACATTTTTAAAGGACAGGACATTGTGAGTTTGTCACTATCTAGACAGTCTGGTGCTCCTTCATCCAGAACACCAACAGATTCTATGTGTAGAACCCAGAGGATCCAAACTTGTACCTTTCTCCCCAAATGGGTGAATTCTGGTTAACAAGGGATAGTTTGAAATTCCAGTGGACAAAGATAGGGAGGTTTTAATCTAGATAAAATTGTTAATTTATGGGGCATATTAGAAAAAGAGTAGCTCTTGAATGCTTCAGAAACAATGGGATGCACTGTTTTCATTAATAGACAGAGGCTTCCAAAAGACTGATTCCAAAATTACCTCTCTGAAAGATTCTTTGCTAAAATCAAATAAGACAAATGAAAAACTTAAGCAGTGAATTAAGGGCAAAAACAAGAAAAAGCACATGGAAACTGATTTGACTTCCATTGTTTCCTTCCTTTGCCCTCCCTACCTAATTATTCTGAATCCACTAGGCCATTAGTTCAACCATCTTCTCTTCCAGAGCTTACTAATCTGTTTGCTCAATTACTTTTCCACTCTGAGGATAAAGAGAGAGAGGTTGGGTTAATGTCTTATAAACTTTGGCCCTTAGCACAGCCAGGTTTGACTGCTATAACCACTTTTATTCCTTGGTCAAAAATTGACTCAAAGCTATAGCAAAAGATTTTCCAGATCCCAAGGAAAATCCACAAAAATTTGCTGAGGAATTTAGAACCTTCATAGGAATCTATGACCCTGGGCTTCCTGATTATATCAGTTTATACTAGAGAGGCATGTAAATAGGAAGAAAAGAGAAAAATAGAATAAGACTAAAGAAAATATCGCTGACCCTTCAAGAGCTACTTCTAAGAATGGTCCTGAAGATGCCAGAAAAAGTGACTTACAAACCTTTAAAAACTATCCCAAATGTCTTCCCAGAAAACACTGGTCCATTATATAATTATGTAAACAGCAACAACAAAAAATAAGTTTCTGATTATAAGACTAGATTGGTAATCTCATTTGGTAACCATTCTGGTCTTGAAATACAGCAGAGAACATTTCCTGCTGGAATTGAAGTAGCTGTTACAGCCTTATTCGCTGATGGTCTCTGACCAGAGCTTACTGATTTGATTAAAAAGTGTGGGATTAGGTAGGAAGTCACTGAGATGGCAGAATTATCCACCATGGCTGGACATTTTGAGAGAAATTTAGAACAAGGAAAAAGTTAAAGGCAAATACTGAAGGAAAGGATTACAAGGCTGATAAGTGCCACCATCCTCATAGCTACAGGGACAAAGAGTAAGAGGCCTGTTAAAGTGTGTCATACGTGAGAATCTCCACACCTCAGGATGTCTGCTATCAGGGTAATTAGTCACTGGAAGGTCGATTGTCCACCCTACTTCAGTCCTCTAACTCTACAGTCCCCCCCGCCGCCCCGAGGCTGTCTGTGGCCAGTTAGGAACCGGGCTGCACACAGGGGGTGAGTGGCAGGTGAGCCTCTCCCATCACCCACGTCACAGCCTGAGCCCTGCCTCCGGTTGGATCAGCCGCAGCATTCGACTCTTGTGGGAACATGAACTCTTCTGTAAACTGTGCGTGTGAGGGATCTGGGCTGCATGCTCCTTAGGAGACTCAGCGCCTGATGATCTGAGGAGGAGCTGAGGTGGTGATGTTAGCGCTGGGGAGCAGCTACAAATACAGATTATCACCAACAAAGAGGGCTGACTGCACAGAGACGCGAAAAACCAATTCCCTGCGACTCACAGCAAAACCATCTCCCCTCCAGTCCATGGAAGAATTGTTGTGCTTGAAACCAGTCCCTGGTGCCAAAAAGATTGAGAACCAGGGCTCTAACAGACCTACCTCCTTGGGCCCAAACTGTTTCTTCATTAAAGAAAATTCTCAAGGGTTCAATTTTCAAGAAAATAATCAACACAAATGGGGCTCTGAAGGACTCTCTGGTATGTTATTTCCTGTATTACTACCAAACAAATACAAGAAAACTAAGATCAAGCTCATTGTGGAGTTGTATGCAGTGCTGGTAGGTTCTGGAGCTGTTTCCCCGTTAAACCCCACCCTAAAAAGCCAACGAATTTATGCTTGGACCATCTTCAGAAAGTCTGCCCTCCTACTATGTGACACTGCTCCAGAAATTTACTGGGATGGGATTTGCTTTCTAACTTAGGAGGACACATAAAGTTCTCTTTGGAGGGAGAAATAATCATGGAGTTTCCTGACCCTCCTGTACCTAAATTGGTCCATTCCCTACAAGTAGGAATTGATAATATTGAAAGTCACACTTACACCAAGTGTGACCAAAGTCACACTTACACACTTTCACACCAGTAAGTGTGAAAGTCACACTTACTACTTTCTGAAGTACCTAAATATTTGTAGGCTTCCTCCTCAACTGACATAGAAAAATCCAAAAACACCAGTCTAAGTCACTGCTTAGATTTCCCTAATATCCCTAAAATCAGAGGTAATTTAAGGACTTTCACCATTCACAGAAGATTTAATAAGACAAAGACTTATAATCCCTTGTACTTGTCCCTGTAACCCTCTAATTCTACCTGTCAAAAAAACTTAATAGGTGTGGTTGGAGATTTGTTCAAGACTTACATGCAATAAATAAAGTCATAATTCCAAAATTTTCTGTGATTCCAAATCAGAACGCTTTGTTTTCTAATGTGCCTATAGGTTCTAAATGGTTCATGGTATTCTAGTTGAAAATAAAGCCACTGGAAAAACCAGCAATGTGCCTTTAATGCCACAGGGGTCACCGAAGTCCCATTTTTCCCCTTAGGTATTAGAGTAAGATCTGTCAACCTTCAATTTCCTAGAAATTCCTCTCTCATTCAATATGTTGATGACCTACTGTTCTATGTTCTACACAAGAAGACCCTGAAGTAGAGTCAGCGTATCTCATAGCAGTTAGCCTATGAGGGCCACAGGGCTTCCGTGGAAAATTCTAAGCTCTCTAGAGAAAAGGACTATTACTCAAAATATAACCTGGCTGCAGAGGGAATTTCCCTTTCACCTGAAAAGAAAAAAAAAAGGCAATCCAAGCCTTCCTTTTCTCTCTCTTAAGAGATAAATAAAAGGATTCCTTGGACTGGAGGGATCATACAGAGCTTGGGTCCCCAATTTTTTTCTGTTGGCTTCCCGCTGCATAAACTTAACCAAAAACTCTTTTGCCATGGGAAGATAATCATGAACAAACTTTTAATCAAATAAAACTGACCTTACAACAGCCTCTAGCTTTAAGGCTCCTAAATTATACAAAACCTTTCACTTTGTTGATATGCATGAAAACCAGGCCCTGGGAGTCCTTACTCAGAAACACAGGGGAGGACAGTGGCTGATGGCTAAGTAGCACTTAGCCAGTGGCCGGAGCACAGTGGTCGCAGCAGCTAAATTAAGAGAAACTTCATCTGACCTAGTTTTAGAAAGTGAACTTTACCTACAAGTTCCACATACAGTCTAAAGTTTACCAAATCCCCCTCAGACCCAGTATTTTTCAACAAGTATACTATCAGGAACATCGCCCTGTCAAACGAAATCTGCTAACCCCTGACACTGTGCTGCTCCTGCTTGACAATGGAGCAGACCATAGCTATGTGAGGACGGCATCAGCTACAGACCCCTCACATCAATACGAGAAATTCCATTAGATAATCCTGAACTAATTTATTTTGTTGATAGGTTTTATACCAAAAGTATAGAATAGAGATACCAAACAGAATATGCTGTAACTTCTCAATATAAACTGAGAGAAAAGGTGTCCAGGCACTGACAGCATGCGGACGTCGCCCATTAGACCTTTCCACGCCGAGCATCAGACCCAGTTCCACAGTTTTTAAGTCCGCACAACCTGCAAAATTTTACATTCTTACTAAGGCTTGTCATATAGCCCAAACAAATCAGTTTATGTGGACAGGACAGTGAACGTGCCTTTGCCTTTGGAGAGGTTTGGGAATGTTATGGAAACAAAGAGGCTTTCTCACCTCTAGTGGAACCCCCACCAAAATGGACCCCAGATAGATACATTTCTTTCAGCTATTCTGTTCACCTCACAGGTTGCTATTATTATAAAATTAAAGTTCATGGTCCTCTTGCCACCCGGCCGGGCCGTATCGCTGGCCTGGCTGCGCTTCTCCAGGTGCTCCTTGCACAGGTCCAGGACCGACAGCGTGTGATGCTGCCCCTGAGACCTTTCCAGTGCCGAGCACCAGACCCAGTTCTGTGGTCATCTGTGCAGGGAAGTGAAATCAATGGATGCTGGTGAGTACCCCACGGCAGCAGTTACTTCACTGCGTTGGTTCAGAGTGACATACAACTTGGAAGCCTTCCTTAGTTACTTTATAGGTCAGTTCTGCTTCTGGGATCCAACTCTATGTTGTGGTTAAGAAATATTTCACATCATACAGAGTGGATCACAAAACAGAAATATTTACATATTAAAAAATATTTCATTACATTTGAAGAATGAAGAGGAGCAATTTGTCTGTTGCAAATAAAATGGTCCTGTCTTCACCAACAACAAAACAGCTGAAACTTGGGTTCTGCTCTTCTTTCAACCAGACTCATGAGTTCACTGTTCCAGACTGGGGGCGTTTGCCTCCCGTGTAGCACTACAGATGTTTCAGTGTCTTCCTTCAATAGACTGGGCCTGTGCATCTTCTGTATGTAGGAGACGGAATGAAGTTTTTCATGTTACTGACCTTCGGAGAAAGTTCGAATTTGAGCTGAACCAGTCAGCTACTTCATATTTTAAGTCCACTCACCCTGATCTCATTCAGCAGATTATTAAAAATCATGCTGCCCATCTCCAATACATCAGTTTTAAGGCTGACAGTTGTACGAAGTCAGCAGAAGCTGCCTGTGTTATTCTTCCTCAGCTGGTAAACTGTTCTAACCACACCTAGGGTTTGATTTGAACAGCCAAGCTGAGTTTTATGAATGTGTCAAAGTCTCATTTTGTGTCAGTGCTTATATGGTTGTCTGTGTCAACTCAAAATTGTTATTGTCAATCAAAATTGCACACATACCAGTGGATGATGCTTCATTGAAGATTCTTGTGGCTAACGACAGTGACACTCTAAAACTCCTAAAAACGACTAGCTGTCCTCATGTTTCATCTCATGGAATCCTTTGTGTAGCTGATTACTGTCAAGGCCTTAGAGAACTGGCATTGAATTACTACATTCTAAGTCTTGAACTTCTAGCACTTTAAAGTAAGACTCATGTTAACCTTGAACATCTTTGAATTGATGTTGTGAGTGAAAATCCTGGCCAGGTTGAATTTCCTTCTCTTATAAAAAATAGTTGGGATGTACCTATTAAACAGTCCCCTAGAGCTAATGTTGTTATGTACTTCTTTTTATATGAAGTGAATTTGAGACATTCTTCAAAGAAGAAACTCCTGTTACTCAGCTCTGTTTTGGATGGATAGGTCTTAACTGCCCAAGACTCCTTGAATTAGTGGTCTTGATAACGAATTGTTAATTGTTGTTTTGCTGAACACTGTAAAAACGTAACAGCTTTGGGCCTGAGTGACGGTGAAGTCAGCTGCAGTGCACTCACTGAGTTTGTCAGACTGTGTGGGAGGAAGCTAACCCAGCTCTCTATAATGGAGGAAGTTTTGATCCCTGATGAAGACTAGAGCCTAGATGAAATTCACACAGAAGTCTCCAAATACCTGGGAAAAGTATGGTTCCCTGATGTGATGCTTGTCTGGCCATTGACTACCAAAAATTCTGGACTTTTTTTTTTTTTTAAATCAGTAAGGTTAGCTGCTTTCTGTCTATGCAAATTTAAATTTTAAGATGTATTGCTGAAATATTTTAGGTCAAAAATTTTACCATTTGCAAACTGTCTTAATGGATTGCTGCAGAAACATTTGAAAAAATATGAGAAATGTGAAAAGCTGGAAATCTCTAAAAATAGGGCACAGGCACTGTGTGTGGTTTAGAGGATTGATATGCCAGAAACTACAGGTGGTTTCTAAGTAGATTCCTCAGTCTTCCTTGAAGGCGTACTTTAGGTTGCTACATAAATGTGTAATACTGAACTTGGATCCCTTAAGTTATGTCAATTACCATGTTTTATTGTTTTAATTGCTTCTTTTTTATCTTGATATCAATATATTTTATAAAATACACAGTGTTAAAAACTAAGTATAAATCAAGATACAGAGATGAACTCACTTCATTATAGAATTTTCAGCACTACATAAGATCATCTTGTGATTCAATAAACAACTCCTAATTTCCAATGTAAAAAATTGAATAAATTAAAGTTCATACTCATAAAACTAAATCTAAATAACAAGGATTTAGCAGGATTTCTGCTAAGTCAACTGGCACTGAAAAATTTTTTTTTTTGTTCTTGCAGTTTGGCTGGGGCCAGGTTTGAACCTGCCACCCTTGGCATATGGGGCTGGCGCCCTACCCACTGAGCTACAGGTGCCACCAAGGCACTGAAATTTTTTAAATATGCAGTCTGAATGAACTCCATGAAGTCAATTCAAATCAAATTACCTATGATAATTTGCTTAACAAATAACATTGTGCCCCTGAACTCCAGCAACAAAAATGATCTAAAAGAATGCAAATTTACCTGGGTGCACAGTTCACGCCTGTAATCCTAGCACTCTGGCAGGCTGAGGCAGGTGGATGTCCTGAACTCAGGAGTTTCAGACCACTCTGAGCAAGAGCAAGACCCTGTCTCTACTAAATATAGAAAAACTAGCTGTGTGTGGTGCCAAAGGTCCATTAGGTCTAGGTACTTGGGAGGCTGAGGCAAGAGGATCTATTGAGTACAAGAGTTTGAGATTTCTAAGAGTGACAAAGTGAGACTCTGTCTCAAAAATAAATAAATACATAAATAAATGCAAATTTCATGCTATATGAGTATTTGTCAAAAGCCTAGATGGCTGCCTGGTCCTTCCTGAGTCCCTAAAAGTGCCATTCTTCAAGGCTCTGCACTTCACTACTCATCATGGTGAAGATAATATGGTTCAAATTATAAAAAGTACCAGTGGAGTGATTGTTCTAAAATGACAAAGATGGTTTATAACAAATGTCTGGCTTTCCAAACCTATAATCCCAGGAAGACCCTTAAGGTTTCAAGTGGTATATTTCCACCATCTGCTGGACCATTTAAACAGATGGATCTCATTCAGTTGCTACCCTCAATGGGATATCAAAATATTTTTGTGATAGTTTGTCTATTTTCAAAACAGACTGAGGCTTTTCCTTGTAGAAAAGCTGATGCCATATCCACTGATAAGATAATTCACTGTACTGGACACATTATCAAACAAATAAGATTTTATAAACCCGATGGCACTACCATTGCCTGTATTATCCTCTGTCCTTTAAAAAGGGTAAAATGACAGTTGGTATCTTGAAATTAAAATCAGTTAAATTAACAGAGTTGGTTGGGCCTTTGCCAAAAGTTTTACGCATTATCAGTGCCCTTAATGGAAATTAGATTAACCTCTGTGGGAAAACAAAATTGACTTCTTATAACATAATTACTAGAAAACATATGCCTTTGAGGACAGAAGGTCCTGTGTCTTCTGCACTTATTAGCTCTGCCATGACCGAATACTGCAAGACATTGATGCTTTTTGCCAAAGTACAGTTCCACCAGGTAAAGGAAGCTTTCTGTGGCTTACCTACCATAACCCAGGACAGTGATTTTCAAGCAGTGTGTTGTAGGAGGATCTTAGATGTGCCACAAAATTTTTTTAAAACCATTAATTAAATTATTTTCAAAAGGAGTTTGGGCAGCGCCTGTGGCTCAAAAGGGTAGGGCGCCGGTTCCATATGCCAGAGGTGGAGGGTTCAAACCCAGCCCCGGCCAAAAAAAAAAAAAAAAAAAAAAAAAATACTTTTTAAAAAAAAAAAAAGGAGTTTGAAGCACATATTTGTATATTTTACTCTTTTTTTTTGGATCAATATAGTTAAAGTGTGCTGCTGGAGTTTAACTATAGGTTCAAGTATGCCGTGAGATTTAAAAAAGGAAGAAAAACACTGACTTAGAACCTGGAAAGTGGGTCTTTTGGAAACAACAGGAGAGAAAACTGCCCTTGAGCCTCACTAGAAGGAACCATACCAAGTTCTTCTTTCTGTTCAGACTGCAGCAAAACTTCAGTGTCTTGGAACGCGGGTCTAAGTCTTGCAACTGAAGAGAGCTCCTTTAGACTGCTGATCTGTCAAACTACAGGTGACTTGAATTTAGGAATAGCCCCAGAAAAGGCTTCTCTAGAAGTAGAAGCCAAGATGTAGTAGACAGCTTTACCCCCAAACCAAGACTCCATCTGCCTCTTTTTCATTGACTAAGACTTTTTTTTGTTTCACATTTAACACAAAATGTTCAAGTTTTTACTTTTGTTAGGGACATTCACCACTCAAACTGGATAATCTTCTGAAGTCTGCTGTACAACGTACAGCCACATTCACTAACCAAAGCTGTTGCTGCCCATGAGGAATTTCTGGATGAATGGGAAAAATCACAGCTAATATTAAAACCTGTTTCCAGGCACACCTGGGTGAGCAATTTAGCAAAATGGCTTTATAAAGAGGCTTTGTATCCTTCCCTCGACAGTTCAGTTGATATTTATGATTGATGAATTTGACAGTAGAAAGAAACTTTAAAAGGGACAGCTTATACCACTATTGATTTTAGAGCAGCTTATTTATACTTCTGCACAGAAAACCTTAATAAAAGTGGGTCCACTCTAGGGACTATTCCAGACCCTCTCAGTAATCAAGCTCGTTGTTTAACACAGATTATAGAGCCTGGACTCTTTTTTTTTTTTTTTTTCCTTCAGTTTTTGGCTGGGGCTGGGTTTGAAGCCACCACCTCTGGCATATGGGGCTGGCACCCTACTCCTTTGAGCCACAGGCGCTGCCCTGAGACTGGACTCTTACATATAATGACACAGATACAAAATTAAAATATGACCATAATACCCTGGTGACATATCATTAGAAAATTCACTAAAACTAGATACTGTTTCAATAAAGACACTAAAAGCGGGCAGTGCCTGTGGCTCAAAGGAGTAGGGTGCTGGCCCCATATGCTAAAGGTAGTGGTTCAGGCCCAGCCCTGGCCAAAAACTGCAAAAAAAAAAAAAAAAAAAAAAGACACTAAAAGCAAAGGGAATGCCTTTATGGTTCTACTGCATAAAGTACATACTGGTTTTGTCTATGGGGTAGACCAATACTCAAGACATGTTTGACAAGAAAACCAATCATCCTTGTACCGTGATAGTATGCATGGGCTACTTTATTAAATTCATAAATTTTTTTTTGTTACTACTCCATTTAAACCAGAATCATTCAACCTGGCAATGTACAGATGCTGATAAGAGAAAAAATAGCCATGACATTCCTATCACTCCCAAGTGGTGAGTAATGGGATTCAAATTGACCTTTTCTCGCAATAATACTGGATCGTTCATCTTGTGTAACAACAAAATGAGGTTGGGGCTATCTCTTGTCCAAAATGACCAAATATGACTCATTAAATGCTACTGAAATCCTTGACTTAGGGTCATGTGCTCCTAAGTGAGCCTTCACAGAAAAATCCTCTATGGTCTCTAAAACCCAATCATACAAACGGGTTTCCAAATTTCATTCTTTGGTAAGAGCCTTTTTTCCCTCAGCTCTGAATTGAAAAAAAAATTGCTTATCAATATTTCAACAACTCTTTTAAAAAATTTTAATGATGCTTTAAATTCTTTTCAGTAAGTACAATCTGAGATGACTAATTTGGCCTCCGTGGTCCTCCAAAATGAAAGAATTCTTGATAAGTTAGCTGCTCAACAGGTAGGAGCCCTAATTGGTTTAAAAAAAAAAGTTTTTTTTCCTTTTTTTCTGTTGTTGTTAACAAACAGTTGCCCCAAATTTCAAGAACATTAAAGAACAAATACACATTTTACTTTGGATAAACACCGCTCCTCCATTCAGCTGGTTACACCACGGCTTCTGGAAGTCCTCACGGAGGGGGATTCTCAGTCTCTGGCTGTTATTCTCCTTAGTCATAGTTGCTCCCCTGGGGCCTTGCCTCTTCTCAAGGCTGTCAGCAGCCCTGGTAGGCTGGCTCTGGCTCTCCAGGACGGTGTGTCAGGCTCAGCACCTCAGAGCAGGCGACACTGACTGCCTACTTCCTGTCGCAGCCTTCTGACTCTAAGCCCCAGCATCCTGTGATGATGATAACATCTACTTGACTGTAGGTCCTGAGGACATGTCAACAATGCTAACTGACAGCAATGTTATGCCATGTGGTCACTCTCTCAACTTTCAGAAAGGATGTTTGGAAAAGATGACCAAAAGGGGTCAATGTTAAAGTGAAATTAACATAAGAAGTGGGCTTGAAACATTCCTTAGAAAACAAAACCCATTAGACGTTAAAAACAGAGTTAATTTAGCTTCCATTACAAATATAGGCAAAACCTGACTTGAATTATAACTGCAAACACAAGTGAAACTTAACTTGGGTCATTTCTAGTAAATGCTTATGTTAGCCAGAAATAAAACATAACCTCAGCTAATCATTCATAAGCAACTAACATAATTATGTGACTGGGAACTTTCCAATAAGATACCCCCCCAAACAGTAATTCTGTAATTGTAAACCAATCCCATTTTTTTTTTTTTGGTTGTGTTTGTTTGCTTCACTGAAGAAAAAATGTAGACACACCTTCCCTACAGGAGAAACCTCCTCACCTCGCCTGTGAGCAATGTGATGAACAGAAACTCAAGAAAGAGGGGAAGCCCATCATCTCCCGACCCTGAGGCCAGGCGAAATGGGAAGGTGCATCTTCTAATGCAAACATGCAAACAAACCAACAGAGGGTTGAGTGCTTTGCAGCAGAAGAAATGAGGGAGGTGGGAGGCGAGAAACCACGGTCTACTGTGAGACATGCAAGAGGAAGCCTGCACTGCATCTGGGAGATGGCCGCAAGAAGTATCCCACTCGGAAAAATAAAAACAAAAATAAACCAAAACACTTTAATTATCTCACGTAACCTAAAACACATAACAAAATCATCAGTATTTATATATGTTCATATTTATGTTTTTTTCCCTCAAAACTATAGGATAATTATAAGTAATCCACCAACCTCTTTCCTGCCCCAAATAAAATAAGAGCTGGGGAGTTTGTGGGTGGCAGAAAAATTGGACTGGAACGTTCTATTGGTCTGGTATTCCTCAATTCATGAATTATTTCTTACTCTTTAAAATTTTATTGTACCTTAGATTTTTCTTTAATGGAAATACATGGGCTACATATAAAGTACCTAAAATGGAACCTGAAACATTATAAACACTGCATATTTTGCTATTACTATTGTTACTATGTTACATAAAATCTTTCAATGTTTTTACAAATGACAGCTCTTGTCTGTACAGGAGTATCAATAGTAGAGTAATTTTAGCTTATTGATGTCTATGGTTTCCTTGAAAAATCTTTTTAATATTATGGGATAATTCTAAAAAACGTTTAGAGATAGCTGGTTTATTTTCTCCTGGTCCCTCATTAAATGACTATTTAATAGTGTAACAATATTTTTAGTGGAAGCTTCAGAAAGACAGAGACTTAAACCAGAGCACATGGGGAAATTTTTACACTATTATTCTAATCTCAGTAGATTAAAACAATGTAATGGGCATTCATCTGCCCTATCTACATTATATCAACAAGAGAAGAGACAGATGTAGCTATTGTGGGTGGATCACTTTTCTAGGAACCTGGCCTACTCAGATCACACACTGAGGTGGAGACGTAGGAAGCCGACAAGACAAAACCGAAACAAAGATAGACAAACAAAAAAATGACAGCAGCGGCAGCAATCAGAAGTCCAGAAAATCAGGCACAAATGTTTATGCACTTTCCTCAGAAGGAAGTGTTCTTAATTTAATCAATCTTGGCATTTGTTCGTTTGTTTTTCTATTTGTTGTGTTTTTAAATCCACAGTTAGTTACCAGTGGGAGGCAGACTCAACGAGTCTGGCAAGAATGTGGAAAAGCAGATTTTAACATTAAATAGTAATGATAATGCCAAACATGCAGATATCTGATTGTCTCACATAATCGTTCTAGAGATCTCAACACCTATTTAGAGAGTCCAATTTCTGCCCCCAAGGTTGTGTAGTCATTTATAAATGCTAAAGGAGAAAGGTTTAAACGTCTAGAAACACTCCCCAGTTCTGTTCTAACAACTTTCTCTGTTTTTCTCTGTATGTTCTTCCTAGGAAACCTTACACAGCCACCTGGAATCCACATTTTGAAGTTCTTCCTAAGGTTGTGCGATACTTTACAATACTAACGTTCAAAGTGAGAGCCTTGAACTCTCCCCTAAGCCACCAGACCCTCATTTCCAACAGCTTCCTAAATGACCCTCTCCCTGGGGCTAACTGACCAGTTCAGTTACCCGAAGTTCAACACATCTCAGTTAAACTCATCACTTTCTCTCTTTCCTCCAAACCAGCTTCTGCTTTGCGCTTCCTCACCTTGATGAAGGCACTCCTACTCTCTCAGTCAACCAAGCTAGAAACCTCGGGTTTAGAGACATATCTGTATCATTCTATCGCCTCTTGTCTATGTCACCATCAACCCTATTGATGACATCTCTGAAATGTTCCTGGAATAATAACAACTAACATTATTTGCGTCAAGCACTTCATACCTGCACATTCTCACACAAACTATCTAATGACTCTCCAGGTGACAACTCTTTTACAGATGAACAAACAGAGGTGGGTAGAATTTAACTAACTCTCCCAGCATGAAAGTGGCAGAGTCTGAATGAGCCTGGTTCATCCAAGTTCACAGCTTGTGTTTACAGCCCTTTGCTGCTATACTGTGTACTGTGTGCTGGAATCAAGGTCTAATTTCCAATTTCTGCTGCCAGAATTTAAATTCAGGGTCTTGGACTTTTTTCGAGACAGAATCTCCCTTGGTAGAGTGCCATGTGGTCACAGCTCACAGCAACCTCAAACTCGGGCTTAAGCGATTCTCTGGCCTTAGCCTCCTGAGTAGCTGGGACTAGAGGCGCCTGCCACAATGCCCGGCTATTTTTGTTGTTGTCATTGTTGTTCTGCTGGCCCGGGCCGGGTTCAAACCCGCCAGCTCTGGTGTATGTGGCAGGCACCCTACCTGCTGAGCTACAGGTGCTGAGCCAGGGTCTCATATTTTCTTAGTCATTTTCACTCTTGAGACCTACCCCACCCCTGAGGAGGCACCTCAGGGAAAGTCTGCTCTCCACTTTCCTAAAGTTTGCCGGCCCCTTTGAGTGACCCTGTTCAGACTCATTTCTGAACCATCTTCTCTGCTCCCACTTAGCTTTTGCACGTCATCTTTCGAGCCCTTCTTGTTACCGGGGTCTTCGGCCCCTGGTCCCTCTCCTCTCTCTTCCTTCTCCAGATCCCAGACTCCCACTGGAATCCTGAGCTTGCCACTCCTTTGCCAGGGAAAGACGAGTGCTTGGCGTGGGCTGCTAAAGCAATTTTCTGTCTCAGTCTTACGCCCTTCCCAATCTTAATTACTTTTCTTGAAAGATAAAGGAGCTAATATTTTCTGTTGTGCTTCCTAATTAAAAACAATAACTCATTTATTTGTCTAGTACTTTAGTTTACAAAGCACGTTCATATGCCTACACATTTTTTCCAGGTTTGTCTTAGTGGTGCAGTGATGCCAAAATCTAATTTGCTCTGTACTCCCAATCAGCTGCTTTGAAGCCTGTTGGGAAAACAACGTTTCTGTGTGTGACATGTGAACACGGATACCTGCAGAGTTCTTCCAAAGATTGTGCTATACTTTGCAATACCAATGTTCCCTTGAATAACGGCCTCTGATTTTCCTTCTGCATAAAAACTATCAAACAATTGGCCTTGGAACTAAGACAGGATCTTCCAACCTTGACTCTATTGCTATTTTGGGCTAGATGAGTCTTTGTTGTGGGAGACCGTCCCGGGCATTGCAGTGACATTGGCCTGTCACTCGCCTTGGTCATACCCACTGCTGTGCAGGGCCTCCTATGCCTCCATTTTGGTTCTTGGGGCTCTCTCTGTGCTTTTCTCTCTGCCCACAGCACTCATCCGCACCCTGCCCTCCCTTCCAGTGGGCAGCTTTTGTTCACTCTTCTTCTTCTTCTTTTTTTTTAGACAGAGTCATACTTTGTCACCTGGGAAGAGTGTAGTGGCATTATACCTCACAGAAATCTCAAACTCCTAGGTTTAAGCAATCCTCCCACCTCAGCCTCCTGAGTAGCTGGGACTACAGGCACCCACCTAGTTTTTCTATTTTTAGTAGAGATGGTGTCTTGCTCTTCCTCAGAATGTTCTCGAACTCCCGAGCTCAAGCAATCCTCCTGCCTCAGCCTCCCAGAGTGCTGGGAGTATAGGCAAAGCCACTGGGTCCAGCCTTCTTTTCGTTCTTAAATGTCACTTTTTTGGATAATGCCTTTGAGCATCCCGTTTAGCCCGTGTGCCTTCCCTGCTCTGTGTCCTGCTGTTCCCTGTCTTCCCTCCACTCCATTCTCACTCTTTTCTCCTAGAACAGCATGTGGTCACACCCTTCTTTCCAGCCTGTCTTCCCTTCCTGAGAGCCGTGCAGACAGGGGACTACTAAATGGTCAACTTTTAGCACAGCATCTGGCCGGTGGTTGTCATGCAGTAAATGCCCCTTTCTTTTTATTTTTTAAAAGGTTATTTTTGGAAAATA
>NW_003852538.1:1608245-1609658 GCF_000181295.1 Otolemur garnettii | reverse complement strand
GTGTTTGTGGGTCTGGAAGGCTAGTATAGCAGGCAGGCCCAAGGATACTATGTCCACCTTGTGTTCCTTGAAACGGTTGGCTAAAATGTACTTCTAAAAAATTACTACAAATATTAATCTACTTATCCAAAATAAACTGATGAACAACTGATAGAGAAAAAAATAAAAGGAGCCCAATAAATTGTTGAGTTAATTTTAAGTTCAATATAGAAGACGTAGAAACATGACTGCATTTTAAAATTGAATGGGCAGGGTGCAGATTCCATTCCCTGTTTCGCTCATATTGAATCATACTGGAGCCTGCACAGACATGTAAGCTTCTCCTTAAATTGAAAAGTTTTCTTCATGAGACGGAAGGATCTTTGCTGTTTTTAGCTCAGTGATGGGGGGATGTTGACACAGCATGTTCTGAGCTGCTTTGAAGGGCCCGCAACACGCTTAATGAGCTCTTGTTATTTCTGCAGGGCTTTCAAGCATTTTAAACCCCAAACCATGGGGTAAAAACAGGAAAGTAATTCTCCAAAAGAAAAAAATATTACAAAATGGGCCCTGAATTGTATTCAACGATCCAAGTATTTGCTTTAAGCATTCCTTTTCATTAAACTAAAACAATTCTATGACAACTGGTTTGCATTAGAAAGATGAAAGTCAGAAATTTTCTCCAGGTCATAGTGGCACTTTTCAATTATGCTATTCCATAGAATAGCATAATTCCCATAGCATAACTGAAAAGTGCCACTATGACATGGACAATTTATTGGGCAATTCTGAAAGGACATTCAATTTCAGGTGAACTGTTTTCCCATTCAATTTAACCAAGAATCCAGTAGAGGGAGCAGAGTCAACAATTAAAGAAGGAAGATTTTTAACTCAGATACTTAAGCGTGAAAAGAACAAATGCTGAATTAATTTGAGGAACGTGTAAGAACTCATTTCAACTACCAATGATATAGCTTGCTTATTCACCTTCCAAAGCAATGCCACCATAAAGTTGGTGGTCTGCTGCCCTTAATACCTGTGATGGAACCTTCTTTCCTATGCTGATGGGTGCCTCAAGAGCCAATTAAGTCACTGGGGGCACTTTCAAAAACAACCAAAGGCATAATAGTTCCTTGTTATTGATTAATAAATTACAAACCTTAAGAACATGTTAAAAATACAGTGGGGGGTGGTGGCTCGGTGCCTGTAGTACAGTGGTTACGGTGCCAGCCACATACAGTGAGTGTGGTGCATTAGCACCCAGCCCAGGCCAGCTAAACAACAATGACAACTGTAACAAAAAATAGCTGCGTGTTGTGGCAGATGCCTGTAGTCCCAGCTACTTGGGAGGCTGAGGCAAGAGCATTGCTTAAGCCCAGGAGTTTGAGGTTGCTGTGAGCTGTGATGCCACGGCACTCTACCAAGGGCGACATA
>NW_003852538.1:1603882-1607594 GCF_000181295.1 Otolemur garnettii | reverse complement strand
GAAGAAGCAAGTTCGCTAGTCTGACTACAAGCAGTGAGGAGGGGAGAGCTGATACGTGGGGAAATTCACTGTTGACTGCCATGTTCCCAACTCCAGCTGGCCCTGAGGCTGGGGCATGTACATCTTGTGTGGCTTTATGTGGCTGTCCCCATGCTATTTCCCTGGCAGTTCAGTGGCCATTATTAAAAAGAATAATTTCCAGGGCAGTTACTAGAATAAATTATCAGTGATAAGGATTTTTAATCTATGCATACAACAGTGTGTAGTTTTAAATGTGCGTTCAATGAGTAGAAAACATTTTATTCTTTTATTTCACTTCTTTAAGTTAAAATTTCATTTTAGGTCAAAGTGGTATAAATATATGCACAATATATTATCACATGAATAATGTATTATAGTATAACATATACATGTATATTTTATACTATGTTAAAGAGCTATAAGGTTTCTAATAAAAAAGTTACTGAGTCCCTATCCCTCCCACCCTTTCTACTCCTGGTTCCCATTTTCCAGAGGCAACCGGCCATTTGCATCTCTTGGTCTATGGCAGAACCCTGTGGGGGTCCCCTCTTCATCCTGTACATCTCTGTTTTCTAACAGTACTGTTTTGTGCTGAGAATTCAGTGGTGTTGAGACAGTTGCCTTGCTGTGTGAGCTAAGGGTTGTGTTAAACTGCTTATTATTCAGACTTACAATGGATCTTCCCATATGGAACAAAACTCTGACCTTCAGAAGTACCCTTCTGAGGCTTTTATGACCGAAATTTGCTTGCTTCTTAACTAATTCCATGTCATTTTTCTCTACTAAGTCATTTCACAAATTCGTTAACACAACCTGTGTATTCTAACTTTCTTTCTTGTCCTTTTTGCCTAGGAGGTCTATGCTCTCAAAGTTCCTTTTCTGTCACTTCAGATAAACACATGTTTAATCTGCTATATCTTTCTTAAGCTGGGACAACATAGCCGTTATTCAAATATCTACTTGTTGTAGGTATAATGTTTTATTTTTCCAGTCCACACCAGCCTGATTAAAAATAGCCACATCATGTTCATGACTTTGCCCCTAGTTATATTTAGAAACTTTAGCTCCCAAAAGATTTCCTTCTCAAAATCACTCTGGAAGTTCTAGCTTTGGCTGGGATGACTTATCTGCCTATCATGAACTAATTCTTTGACTATAGTGTGTTGTCTGCTGTCTGTCCCTTCTTCTGCCCTCACTTGCTGTCATGAGGTGTTGAGATGCCATCAATGACCCACCAGCCAACTGTCTTGGATGCCCAAGACCAAAAAGTGTCTCAAACTTCCTTAGCACCCCCAACCCCCTTGCTACTACCATGACCAATGTCACTGTCCTTTACCCAAACTTCTCCAGTTAGGCACAATCCCTTTCAGGCATTTCCTAGATGGGTTCTTTTTAAAGAATAATCCAGATTAGTATGAGGGTTCAAATGATTAGGTTACAATGTTTGTGCTTGTTGGGCAAAGTCCCTGTTGCAGTTGTGTCCCGCCCTCTGGATGTGTGCCATGTACCCTTACCCTGTGCCCATTAGCTGGGAGCACACCAATCCCCCTCCCTCTTCCCCTCTTCTCTCTCCATCCTATCCCCTCCCTCAACTTGAATTATATTGAGTTTTTCTCTTGTGTGGAAGTCATATTGTGTATTGGCTTCATATTAGTATTGAAAGCATCGGATATTTGCTTTTATATTCTTGAGATACTTTGCTGAAGAGAATGTTCTCAAACTCTATCCAGGCTAATACAAAAGATGTAAAGTCTCCATCTTTTTATGGCTGAATACTATTCCATGGTATATATAAACCACAGGTTATTAATCCATTCATAGGTTGATAGGAATCACTTGGGCTGATTCCACATCCTTGCTCTTGAGGATTAAATTGAGCTGCAATAAACTATCTAGTGCAAATGTCCTTATGATAAAATGACTTCTGGGTAGATTCCTAGATGGATTCTGGGTCCCTCTGTGGATATGGACCCTTCCTCAGTCAGCCTTGAACCGCAGAGTAGACACAGATTGGGCACAAGCTTGGTAATTTACCCAGAATGAATCCACTTATAAATCTGTTTGAGTCTGAAGAGCATGTGTGTTACTATGTGTGTTCAGCTCACACACAACACATTTCTCATGGGTTGGGAAGGACTTCTTGAATGAAATGGGATTTCAGTAGCTTTATTCAGTGTCAAAAGAATAGTAGGGGAAGGTGGGGATTTAGAGGGCATGGTTTGTGTTCCAGTTGGTTGGTTTGGGTCACTCTACCATTTACCTGTTGGTCAGGACAATGTGGTCCTAATCTTCCCTCATTAATATGTGAGTCCCATTTGATCTTTTGCTCAAAAGGGACAACCTTCCCAAACAGAAAAACCCTGTGTGTCAATCACCAACATGTCAGTGATTTCACTGTCCTGCTAGAATCTCCATACTGCCTCTCAAGGTTTGTCCATTTTGAGAAGTACAATGTCCAAGGATGAAAAGATGTACCAAGTAAAAGTTTTCATTTTGTAAGTAAGATAAAAATGATAAAATTTCCTAGTCCTATCTGATTTAATATAAAACCTATCTTTCCATAAAATCTCTCCCAGATCTTAGCTGACTGGGAATCAATCTCTTTTTCCACCAAACTCTCAAATAACTTTCTCATTACTTATATTAAACAGTTGATCATAACCTTTCTACTGTGAAGAGTTCCAAGAGGCATTGGCATTTAAATGGAGAGAGGCGTCAGCTAGGACAAAGGGAGGGGTGAGAGAGGGGACAGTATTTCTGGTCAGAGAAAAGCTTGCACACGAGCATCGAGACCTAAGAGGGCAGGCCGTTTTGCAGAAACGACGATAAAGTTGGCATAGCTGAATGAAGTGCTTGTGTTGCAACATGACCCATTACGAGGCCTGAAAAGCAGCAAGGGCCAGAGCCAGACCAAGCTGGCCTCAGATGTCACACTGAGGAACTCAGACTCTCCTGGGGGCTCTGGGAGCCACTCTAGGATTTTAAGCAGGGAAATGACATCATCTTTGGATTTAGTAATCTCTTGGGTGGTAGTTCTTTTTTTCCTTTGTTTTTAAATAAAGACATAAGAAAGGAGTGATGTTTAATTTTGGAGACTGTGTAGTATATTTTAGTTTAGTGTCTCTCTCTCTTGATAAGTGAGCATTGGATGTTTTTGTCATTTTGCACATATTCCATGTTAATTTTGAATTAGACACACTAACAGGCTTAAATTAGAACAATTCTTCACACGTTCTTTCTTTTGTGGTCAAGTAATCTTCCTCGATGCATTTTTAGAAGTCTTACATGTCTGCTAGTCTCAGAGTGGCTGTAAGAATCTTCTTGAACCCTACTTGCAATTCCAATTAGTCATAGATCAAAACATTAATGCGGACAGATTAAAGCAGAAGCCCTCATGCTTTATTTCCTAATATCATCTGTCTTTGCTTTGAAAAGCACACCAACGGAATCTTCTGCATCTGTACACCCCAAAGGCGATTTAATCTCCCTTGGCTAACATTAAAGCTTTAAAGTAACTCTATGCTATGATGCATTTTTCCTTTTTTTCCAAGTTCAAGCATTATATAAGTCACTTTTAACCAGACTCATTTCTTTCTGTAGGTGATCAGTTGCCACGTTGTTTATAGTTTTCAACATTATCCTTAAAAAGCTTTATAAGCTTAAAATTAAGTAAACTGAGTTTTCCACATGC
>NW_003852538.1:1598230-1603589 GCF_000181295.1 Otolemur garnettii | reverse complement strand
AAGGAAAATATTTTTTTCTTGATCATTCATGATCACCATCCTAGAGACACTAGGACCTGTTCAGGTGAAACTTTTGGAACTACTAAGTGAAATTTGTAGGACGCCTAATTCAAATACCAAATGATGATATATAGCTTTGTTTTATTTTTTGTTTCTAACTTGGGAATTCTTTCTCTGCTGCTATTGATTGGGTTATTAGTTAATAAGTTGAGCAGTTATCAATGAAAAGTGAAAGGTTTTTTTGTACAGAGTGTTTATATAATCGTAATATATATTCAATATACATTCAAAAGCCAAATAATCAAGCTTGTCAGAATTTTATGTAAAAGAAAACAAATAGGATGTGAAAGAGAGCCAAGAACTCCTCATGAAGAGATTTTAGTGTATAGGGTTTGTGCTGTAATATCTGACATTCAAGAGTCCTGTTTCATCTCTTGGTTCTGTTTTAAGAGTCTGAAGTTATGAAAGACTGACCTCTGGGAAAGTCAGGGATTATTATTTGTCTGCTTAGTATAATGGTACACTGACTCTGACTTTTATTTATTTATTTATTTTTTGAGACAGAGCCTCAAGCTATTACCCTGGGTAGAGTGCTGTGGCATCACAGCTCACAGCAACCTCCAACTCCTGGGCTCAATTGATTCTCCTGCCTCCGCCTCCAAAGTAGCTGGGACTACAGGCACTCGCCACAATGCCCGGCTATTTTTTGGTTGCAGCTGTCATTGTTTGGGGGGCCCAGGCTGGATTCAAATCCGCCAGCTCAGGTATATGAGGCTGGAGCGTTAGCCGCTTGGCTGCAGGTGAATACAGAATGTATCACTTTGAGGTCTGAGAATACAGACAACTATTCTATAATTTGATTTGTTTCACATATAATAATTAAACACTAGTAATTTGGTAAACTGAACATTCATATTCTGAAAATTAAGGATGACTTAGATTATCATCCCAAATTTACTCCTCTTTGTAAACCAAGACGTAAACATTTTTTAAATGAATTGAAGAGACAGGAAGCACAGTGGAAATTAATGGAAATCCTTCATTTTTCAGTATCTCTAGAAAAATCAGCCTGTCATGTTAATTTACTTCAATCAAGTCCTGCTATTCATCATTTGAGAAATTAATAATGAACATTTTAAAAAGTGTTGAAAACGTTGGTTTATAAACAAGTCATATAATGTGTTCCCAACTCACAATGCCTTTACTCATTTGTTCAATAAACTGACATTTTTTGAAGGTCTTTCTTTGTGCCAGACCCACGCTAAATGCTGGAGCACAAGATCCAGTGAGACGTGGCCACCGTTAGAGTCTTTCAGACTAGACTGTAATCTCTGTGGGGGCAAAAAGAGAATTTGAAAATCTGATTCTGCTCATATATGAATTATTTATAGCACAGTATATATAGGCCAAAGCTTCCTTCACTAGAGTCACTGAAAAATCTTGGAGAGAATTTAACCTGAAGTCATAAAGTTTGTTCCCAGATGTTCCAAGTGGATTCTCCTAGCCACTTGGATTAGTTTTACATTGTCCTTTTTGATCAGAGGACGTGCTTCATACAATCACCTCGTGCTGTGGAATGCATAGGCCATGTGTAACACATTTTTTGCTACTGACTACAATGATTGAAGTCAGATGCTCTTGCTCTGGTATTCTTGATAGTGTTACAACGCTGGTGTTGAGAGATGGATTGCGCTCTTGTGGCACAGAACCTCCAACATTATTTTTGTTTAGCAACATTCTCAAGATAAAGGCTCTGCCCATTTTCCATTTCAAAGGAATATTTCTTCTTGTAAAATCTCAGACAAGGTAAGAGGACCTGTAGTGGGAGCTTGATGTAGGACGTGTGTGATTAAGGAGGGAGTTGTGGAGTTTGTCCCAGCCCCTGAGGCATTTCTCTCCAGGGGTGATTACCCAGTATATGTGGATAACTAGCACAGGGGAGAGCTTGGAGCCCTAGAAAGTGCACTGAGGCGGCACCTGTGACTCAAAGGAGTAAGACGCCGGCCCCATATGCTGGAGGTGGCGGGTTCAAACCCAGCCCTGGTCAAAAACTGAAAAACAACAACAACAACAAAAAAAACCCTGCACTGACCTGGGGGTCAGATGGCTTCTGTTCTGTCACATTTGGGACCTGGCAACTGGATCGAGTTACCTTGTGATTCAGTTTCCTTGTGTATAAAATGGAGATAATAATAGTTATCTCATGTGGTTGTTCTGAGGATTCAGTGGCCTCACAATGTGTGCACATGCATGCACTTTATTATAAATTGTATACAGTGTACACAGGATGACTTATTAACCAAGAACGTTACATAAGCTGCAGGCATACACATATCACTATTTTTGAAAGAACTAAAACGCGGTATTACAAGCATATCAGAATGTATTTTCTTCTCATGATCTTTTAGTAATAATCGTAGCTAATTAATGTTCATTGAGTGCTACTATTTCTCAGGCAGGGTTCTAGGCATTTGGCTTTTGGGGTGGGCATGATTATTGCTCCTAATTCACAGAAGGGAACCTGAGACACAGAGAAGCTAAACATCTTGCCCACAATTGTTAGCTGGTTAATTGTGGGGGACTGAAAAAATCCTATCAAAAGGCCTTGCTCATAGTTAGAAGAACAGCTTTATTGAGATACAATCCACCTTCGATACAATTCACACATTTAAAGTATACAATTGAATGATTTTTTAGCATATCCACAGAGTTGTTCAACAAATCATCACCAAAATTTTCTAATTTTAGAAAATTTTCATCAATCAGAAAGAAACCTCACAAACCAATACCTCTCTACTGCCTGAGTCCCGGGCAGCCACTAATCTAATTTCTGTTTCTAGAGACTTGCCTATTCTGGACATTTTTTCTCTGAATGGTTCATTCATGTTGTACTGTGTGTCAGTACTTACTTCCTTTTTATTGCTGAATATTCCATCATGTAGATAAACTACATCGCATTTATCCACTTCCCAGTTGGTGGGTATTTGGGTTGTTCCACTTTTTGACAGAGCCCTCATTCTTACTCATTACGGGTGACTTTATTATGGATAAGCCATTTAGTGTACTCTTATTAAAGTTTTGGTTATTAAGTAGCTCTGATCATTTGCCTTTCAGATAAAAATAATTTGTCAATGCATCAGACATTGACTGAAATACCCTCTATACTAGACAGATGTGTCGGGGACTTGAATGAAATTCCTGACCTCATGGGGTTTACAGAATAGTAGGGGAGATGAACAAATGGTTACACAAGTGACAGGTGATCCACTAAAGACCTGTCTACTCTGGGAGCTCAGTGGATGGGACCCTGCTTCAGCTAAGGGAGCATGAGTGGGATGAAATGAGGAGCAGCAGACCATCTTAGCTGCAGTGCAGCGCTGCTGTCAGGGAGCCCAGCACGAGCTGGGGAGTGCATGTGGTTAGTGCTCGTTTGTTACAAGGTGTACAGACGGGGCGCGGGTGGTTAGTGCTCGTTTGTTACAAGGTGTACAGACGGGGCGCGCGTGGTTAGTGCTAGTTTGTTACAAGGTGTACAGATGGGGAGCTCGTGGTTAGTGCTAGTTTGTTACAAGGTGTGCAGACGGGGAGCGCGTGGTTAGTGCTAGTTTGTTACAAGGTGTACAGACGTGGTTAGTGCTAGTTTGTTACAAGGTGTGCAGACCGGGAGCACGTGGTTAGTGCTAGTTTGTTACAAGGTGTACAGGAGCCAGTGGAGAAAGCCGCCCCTGCTGGAGGGTGGGGTGGGAGTAAGATCACAGTGGGATTTACAGGCTGTGTTTGGACTTTATCTCACAGCTTGGTGTTTTCCAAACTCATTATTTGGCTGTATAAGGCAATAATCAACTATTGTGTTGAAAAATATATATTTATATGTAATATCTACATACATAAAAATATGTGTGTTCACATTGTCAATGTACTCCCAGATCTATGAATGTATATTAATTGACTCAAGTTACTAAGTTTAATAAAAATGGAAAATTTCTATCAACTACCTTTAATTAGAAAACCAGTCACACCTGCAGTAAAAGAAACTGTTCAATTGTAGCCAATGAAAAACCAAACAATGTTATTAAATTCTAGTTAGATTTTTAGTTAGATTTGCCAGGTCAAACTGAGCCTGAAGCCTGGTCTCCCTTTGACAAAAAGGAAGCTCAGTAGATTAAGACAATGGAGACCAGCCAGCCTTCATGAAGACTTCTCATCAATGAAGCCAGAGGGCCGAGAAGGAACTCTGAAGGGGAGTAACTTTCCCTCTGTGTGATGAAATGTTTTAGATTTCATGACTCAGTACTAACTAAGATCAAGCTGGACACTGCTGGTGGTACTCTAGGTCACTGCAGGTTTTTTAGCAGAGACAGAAATGTGGCCTGGTGGTGGTTGGAGCATGGACTGGAGGGCAGTCAGCCCATAGGGGCTGCTCCAATAATCCAAGTGAGAAGAGAGAACCGAGGGCGGGGGGGAGGGCTGTGTGTGCCAGTTAGTGCGTGTGCTGTGTGATGATGCTCTGTTAGAGGTGAGCCTTTATTAGGTTACAGCTTTTTTTTTTTTTGAGATAGAGTCTCACTCTGTTGCCCTGGGCCCTGGGTAGGGTGCTGTGGGGGGTCCTGCCTCACAGCAACCTCAAACTCTTGGGCTCAAGGGATCCTCCTGCCTCTGCCTCCCCAATAGCTGGGACTACAGGCACCTGCCACAGCCTGGTTAGGTTTTCTATCTTCAGTAGAGATGGAGTCTTTCTTGCTTAGGCTAGTTTCAAACTCCTGATCTCAAGGGATCCACTTGCCTCCGCCTCCCAGAGTGCTAGGATTACAGGTGTGAGCCACGTGCAATACCAGGTTCCAGCTTTTAGGAGAAAGGGCAGGATGCTGACCACTAGGATTTCTAGCTGTTGTGAGGTCCTTGCGTGAAAACCTATGTGGCCTTCACCGCACTGAGCCTTTAACAGTCACCAGGGCGGGTGAGTGGCAGCGTTGCTTCCACGGTTTGGGGAGGTGTGGCGACTGCAGTGGCTGAGAAGGGGCTCTGAGCCTTCGTGTTTATCCTTTCAGCTTCCACTTCACTGGCTTTTCTCAGTGTCTCTGCTTTGGCCTCACCCTCATCTCCTGCCCCTCTTGGCTTCTTTGTGCCCGTGTCGCTTTCTGTCAGATCACTGTCAGCAGCCCGGGAAATGGGCAAACAAGGCCAGACGTGCTGCTCCCAACCCCCCACCCCCACCCCCACCCTCTGACTCCCACTCCCAGCGCTGGGTGCAGAGCCAGGGCCACAGAGTCACAGGCCACCTGCCACTTCAGGGCCCGTCTCCTGCCCTCTGTGGATCAGGCAGGGGGAGTCCTGTCTGTGAGATCACTTGAGATTTCAC
>NW_003852538.1:1590159-1597283 GCF_000181295.1 Otolemur garnettii | reverse complement strand
TTTTTTTTTTTTTGCCACAAAGCTTTGAGTAGAGACATTCTTCAGTGAATTACTGAAATCTTGCCCCTCTATTTGCCACAGCTTGTTTTTTTTTTTATCAAGTATAATCAGTTCAAACAGAAGCCTGAGACTGACAACTTTACAACTGTTACTATTAAAACAGACAACATTTTATTTTATTTTTCCAAGTGCCCAAGTCGTCTCGCACAAACTACATATACCTGTCTGGGCACTCACTGCCTGCCTCCCAGTTTACCACTTACAGCACGCTTCTGGCAATCAAGACTTAAAAACAGACGGAGCAGATGAAGGCTAACGTGTTAAAAATATTCAATTGCCATTTTAAATGTTCATAATGTTTAGTGAAAACAGATCTGCTTGTCACATATGAAACAGACATAATTTTCATTGGTTTATGTGATATTTTAAAAAGCATGACTTTCAGCTTTTTTGAAATACTGTAAAAATTAATAAGAATTCAGAGATAGCTCTGTGAAGTTCTTTGATGGAGTGTGCGTCACAAGTTTAAACAGTAAAATAGTTTGGATTTTCATGAAGTTAAAACACACTCATCTCTAGAACTTACAGCATTTCTGTAGAAATTACATAAAGAGAACATGTAGTTTCTGGGCACAATCTCCAGAATTATGGCAAGTAAAATTACTGATCATGTCACTTTCATGAAACCTGACAAACTGGCATGATCTGTCCACTGATGATATTAACTTTGATCCCCACCAAAATGACCCATCACTGAAGCTACGTGCAGTTAACACTCTCCTTAGCAAACACTACTGCCAAACACACAAAACCACTTTAATTCCCTTGAGAAAGATCATGATAACCAGAGACACACGTGAAATGACAATTAGCCATTCCTAATGTTAAAAATGACAACAAATGGGGGTGTCTAGTATTTTCATTCCTGCATTCCCAGCATTTATTATACTCTCAGTTCTTCAGGCCAAATTCACTCCAGAGTCTTTCCCCACCAATGAAATCTTGAACAATTCTCACTCCTTTTTGAAGTAACTTTAAACCTTCAGCCTTCAGGAAAGCAGATGAAAATGGCATTACAGCTAATATGAAGGCAAAGTTCACATTTGGAAATTCTCTTGGAGTCCTGGGGAAAGCACAGGCTTTGGAAGCAGACAGATCTCTTTTCAAATCCCTCCTCTCCACTATTTATTGGGTTTGTGACCTTGGAAAATTCCTTAACTTCTCTGATTTCTTTATTTATAGAATAGAAACAGACCCTACTGGTTTGATGTCAGGAGCATATAAGTTAACATATGGGAAGTCTGGTACATCATAAATGGTGGATATTTTCGTTTAAAAAAAATAAATCCTGTTCCTAGTAATTACTGTCCTTGGCCTCTCATTCCCCGAGCATTCGGATTCTACCTTAAACGCCACCTCGGCGATTCCATATCAGTCCTGATCCACTGCTCCTCTCCAGTCAGTTGCATTCTCCTTATTTTTCCAAGGAAGACATGTCTCCAGGAGCCCTGGTCATATGCCTGTCTCCTCAGTTTCCTTAAATTTGGAAAACCTGAATACGGTAACCAGACCTTAGATACTGAAGAAAGCCTTTTACTTTTCATTACCTTATAATTTGCCAGGTCTTTCCTTAGATCCTACTTATAAAAGGCCAGGGGAGACCAAAGAAATTACTAGTCCCATGTAAAATCCATTTTGATTTTTTGGCAGGGAATGCAACTGCAGAATAGCATGTTCATGAAGAATCATAGATGGAGTAAATCCTTTTTGCATTTTTCTTTTTATCCCCCATATAAGTAAATGATTTTAATCTAATTTGCTACATTTACTTTCCATTTCTTTATCTTCTTCCCACTCGATTTAAAAGAGTCACTGCAAGATGGCTCTACAGTATAACCTCAGTTCCACCCTGCCTAACATTTCACGAAGCAAAAGTCCTGAAGTACTACAAAGTTAGTAAGAGCACTTACAATTTTTGAACTCTATTCAATTAAAAAAAAAAACACTTTGCTATAAAGAAATGATGGAATGTTAAGCTCTTTCTGGGTTGATGATACAGAAGTAACATAATTTCATAATCCTCCTTGCTCCTTCAATTCTCCTCTTGATTCATAAAAAAGGATTATACCAGTATATTTAAAAAATACAAACAAAAAACTGTTCTATTCAATGGATAATCCTTATAGCAATCTGTCTGGATGTGGTAATTCATGACTTTATTTCTACATAAAGGCACAGGAATCGCTGAGGTTCACCAGCCATCTAGTTGGTGGCAGCCTGCCAGTCTTCCCAGGTGCAGTGCTGGATAAAAAACTATCTCATTCTATTGAGTTCCAACAGTGTGCTAGACATTGGGCATTGGAATGGTGCACAGAACAGGTGCGAGTGCTGCCTTTTAAGAGTTCATAGTTGAAGACCAACAAAGCATCACTGCTGCTGTTGTTTCACTGAGTTATTTTTATTACACAGATTTTTTTGAGTGGTTTGGAAGCAGGCATTTGATAACTTCTATACCAGAGGATGGCTTGTTTTCTCACTTCCAGTTAATCAGTTTATGTTACCTGAAAAGGAAGTCCTGAGGTAAGTTTCTAATAGAGAAATGGAGAAAAGACCTTCACCAGGTGTTAACTTGCAGGAATTTACCTGATAGACAAAGAGAATGTAAATCAGGAGGACAGGAAGTTTGTGCAGCTGGATGTGAGATGGAGGTGAGTCACTCTGGTCCTGCTCTAAGGCTGTTCCTAAGGTCCCTCGGGGAGTCCCAGAACAGGCAGGGCCTCCAGAGTTCTGAGGGAGGTCATCAAAGTGGGCTTACCACAGTGAGGCCATGCTGCTCTGAGAGGGTCCACCCCTGTGGGATCCCAAAGATGGTTTCAGACTTTGATCTCACCCTTCCTCCTCCATCTTCTTCTTCTTCTGTTTCACAGGCTTTATTTAAAAGACAGGAGGAGGAATGCCAAGCAGTATAAACATTCTTTGGGGCAGCAGAACCGCACAAATATATATATGGTACATACAATAAAGATGGGAAAAGAATGGACTAGAAAGTGAAGAAGGCTCTTCCCTCCCCTTCCAGACCAGTTGTGGGAGACGTTAGGGTGTGCTTCCCCTTGGGGACTGAATCTCAGTCCTACAGCGCCAGCTCCAGCTGAGTCACTTGCTGAGAGACTGGAGAGTGCTTCCTTGCCCACGGTCACACTCTGGGGAGCGGAATCCAATAACTGGCCAGCGTGAGGGTTTGAACTACACTTGTGAAAGGCCACCCCTGTCCAGACCTCCCAGTAGGGTTGGCTGAGGGCTTTGTTGCAACCTTATCTTGGTGGTTCAGCTTCATCCTGCCTCCTTCATGCCTTGATCTCCCCGCAGGTTTGGTTCTGAGGTTACTCCCAGTAAGAGTTGGTGCACTCAAACATCAAGCTCCAAGTCTGCGTGGAAAACTTGTTTTCTAACCTACGCCCCTGTTTTCTGAACGTAAAAATCTCATGTCAACCTTTAATGCTTGAAAACTTTTTGAATTAAATATCACTACTGAATAATCAAAATACTACGCTGTTCAATGTACTTATCCAAACAACAGACATACTTTCCCCCCTTCCACACTGTAGAAACTCACTTCAGTTTAGAGTGAGGACTGCTTGCCCCCTGCCCACTCAGGGCTGTAATTATAGCTCATGAGATGTATTTCTGCTTTTTCTTTTTCTTTATTTTTTGAGACAGAGCCTCAAGCTGTCACCCTCGGTAGAATGCCGTGGCATCACAGCTCACAGCAACCTCCAACTGCTGGGCTCAAGTGATTCTCCTGCCTCTGCCTCCCAAGTAGCTGGGACCACAGGCGCCCGCCACAACACTTGGCTATTTTTGGTTGCAGCCGTCATTGTTGTTTGGCGGGCCAGGCTGGATTCGAACTTGCCAGCTCAGGTGTATGTGGCTGGCACCTTAGTCACTTGAGCCACAGGCACCGAGCCTCTGCTTTTTCTAAAATCAGTTCTTTTTTTAGTCTCTTTCAATCCACCTTCTGGATTAATCTCTGGTCTAATGCCTCCTCTATTTATGTCAACCCCTAGGACAGTCATTCCCACACATTTATTAAGTATGTGGCATGTTGTATATTTCTGAATTTATTAGATACCCCTAGCTAGATTGCAAACTTTGGTGGGTTGAGATGTCTTAACTTTTTATATACTACATTTGCTCTCAAGTTTAATAATCACAGTTTATTCTGTGCACTGCTCCTGGTTCTGTGATAAATCTGTGACTGTACATAGATTCATCCCGCCCTTGCTTCCATCCTCCTTTCTTCCTGTTACTCAAGAAATACTTTCTTGGCACTCACTATGTGGTAGGCACAGTGCTGGGCTCAGAGAATTCAACAGTGAACAAGACAGACATAATTCCTGTCTTCCTAGAGTCTTTCTTTGAGATATTTTCTGATGAGACAGACACTGAGATGGTTATAGTAAAAATAATTTAATTATAATTTTAAGTATTGCAAAGGAAAACAAAAGGTACTCTGATAAAACGAGCATGATTTGAAGAATCTATTTTTAAACTAAATCCACCCTCCAAGGACATATTTTGGCATGGGCTTCTATGTACGTGCATATATTACTTGGGCCAGAAACTAACATGTCAAACACTGAGACAGTGCTTTGTTTTTGTCTATGTTAACAAAAGCCTCTACAAATTTTTGGTTTAAAAGTCAGAAAGGGTCAAGACCTTTTATATGATCACTTGATGTACTAGAGATCACATATATATGCCATTATAATTATATATGTGTGTACTAGAGTCACACATATATTTTATATATGCTATCATAATCATATATGCTAAAGTTTATTCCAATAATTTCAGAGAATAAAAAATGCAAGAGAAGTATTTGTTGCTGAGATACTGATCTTTACAAATATACCAGGAGAGAGATCAACTACCTTGTGCTAATATTTTCTTCAGGGCTACTGTAAATTGGCCTTGAAGGTAGCCAAGTAGAGATCTGGAGAGAGAGACTTAGGTAGTCATGGCCATTATGATAGGTGACATTTACTGCTTGCGAGGTATCGTGCTACGTGCTGGTAGAGCCAATCCCATTCTCTCTTATTCTACAGTGAGTACACTCCTTGTCCTATTTTACAGGTGGGGACGCTATAGAGAGATAAGTAATTTGCTGGCGGTCACCCGTCTAGTAAGTTACAAAGTTAAGATCCTAACCCGGCTGCTCCTGATGCTAAAGCTGGGTGAAGCTCTTGACGGAGGCGAGGAGCATCTGCCGCCCAAACCAGCTCCGGACGCTTCCTGGAGGGACGCGGCTGTGTGTGCACCACGCAGCTCCCAGAGCAGTCCTAATCACTGTGCCAGGGGTGAAGGACAGATGCCCAGGTTGTTCCAGATCTACCAAACTGGAATCTCTGCCGTTGGTACCCAGAGGTAGGAACTTAAAAAAAGTTTCCATGAATGATTCTGATTTCTGCCCCAGGTGTAGACTATTGGACTCGAGTAGACATAAATGCACTCAGATACGTGTGGAATTTGGCTCAATTTATTGTTAAATGGATAAATGTGCTATAGCCATTATTTTAGGTTTTTAATACAATATAATCACAGTTGAAGCCCTCTGAAGTACAATTTAGCTTCTTTGCCAATTTTATACTAACTTGTAAAGGTTAATCAATATTAACAATTAATATTAAAAATTCAAGCCCCTTACAGTCTCGTCCATATATGACCTCAGTTACCTTGGCTTAAGTTTGCCCCGAACAGTGCTTCACAGATGAGAGAACTAACATTACCTGGGACATTTTAGTGAAGAGTTTTGAAGCCTTGGATAAAGATGCTGGAATTGAGGTACCAGCTGGGCACTGTCCAGATGTAATGGACCTTTGGCTAAGATGCAGCACAGCCAAAGCTGATAAGAGGAAGACAGAACTGGGCTACGTGCAAAGGTTAAGGCAGTGGGGTGAAGGAAGGAGCGGGGAGAAAATTGCAGTGATCAGATGAGACCTGTGCAACATGGCTGCCATAGAAGGTGACCAGTATCCATTAGGAGGGACAATTACTCTGGGCATGGCTGAGAAAGTGGCAGGAGAAGAGAGCCCAAAAGTAAGGATTTTTACACATGGAGTTGGGAAAGGACCCAGCCAGCCAGAGGGCGTGGTGACAGCACAGACACCTTAGAAGGTAAGCGGGCAGTGAAAGGACGGCCCGGTCGGATTTGCCTAAGGAATATGGAGAACTTGAAAGTGTGAAAACAAGGGCACAAAGATAAAAATCATAGAATTTCAGAGCTAAGAAGAACTTTGGCTTTCAATGAACCTGCTAATGAAGACAGGAGAGGTGATCCAGAGATATTAACTGGCAGCAGCTGGAGGCCAGCTGGCTAAAGTCCAGACTTTCCAGTCAGAGGCCCTTGGGGTCTCCAGTCGGAGGCCAGCCAGTGAGACTCCAGACTCTCAGGGTCTCCATCCTGCATGAGTTCCCTTGCTAAGCATGGCTGTGCCTGGTCGTGCACACAGGGCTACGGATCTGGACTCTTCCAGTTTCTGGGTGTGGCTGAGGCTTTCTGAGCAGGAAAGTGGTGCACTTAGCATCAGGGTAGAAGATTGATTTGACAGCAGCACACATTTAAGATGACAGGGAAGTAAGGAGAGCAATTAGGAGGCTGAGCAGGCGTGTGCCTTATTAATCCCATTGTATAGATAAGGAAACTGAGCTTTGGACTGTGGCCAAACGCAGGTCTGGCAGATTCTGAAGCTTGTTCATTTTGAGGCTGGTATCTTGGAATACACCAGCTGATTCCAGTAAAGGGAAAGGATGGTTAGCCGAGTGCCATGCTGGAGTGGGGTCCAGGAGGACTGAGGGCTAAGCAAACAGGCGGTCACTGGTGGTGTATAAGAGAGAGCGATTTCAGCTGAATGGTGGGGGTGGCAGGCTGATTTCAAACAAGAGGAAAGAGAGAGTGGGTGGCACTGAAATAATGGCAGTGCATATGGCCTCCTCTGCCCTGAAATAACGGCAGTGCATACAGCCTCCTGTGCCCTGAAATAACGGCAATGCATACGGCCTCCTCTGCAGTGAAATAACGGCAGTGCATACGGCCTCCTCTGCCCTGAAATAACGGCAGTGCATAC
>NW_003852538.1:1579119-1589439 GCF_000181295.1 Otolemur garnettii | reverse complement strand
GCCTCCTCTGCCCTGAAATAACGGCAGTGCATACGGCCTCCTCTGCCCTGAAATAACGGCAGTGCATACGGCCTCCTCTGCCGTGAAATAACGGCAGTGCATACAGCCTCCTGTGCCCTGAAATAACGGCAGTGCATACAGATCCTCTGCCCTGAAATAACGGCAGTGCATACGGCCTCCTCTGCAGTGAAATAACAGCAGTGCATACGGCCTCCTCTGCAGTGAAATAACGGCAGTGCATACGGCTTCCTTTGCACTGAAATAACGGCAGTGCATACAGCCTCCTGTGCCCTGAAATAATGGCAGTGCATACGGCCTCCTCTGTCACAGATGTTGGCAGGGAGAGGAACAAAAGAGAAGGGAAACTGTCTGAAGGAAAGCAGAGCGGAGGGAAGGGACTTCATGTTTTGAATAGAGGAACTATTTATTCCACCTATAGGAAATATTTATATAACAGTATATGCACCAGGGATTTTGCTAGGTAGAGTGAGCAGGATAAAGAGAGAGGATACTATGGCAACACTACTGCTCAGTGGGAACCCTTTTACTGGGTAAATGCCAAATTACAAGATTAATATAGGAGATAAGATCATGTAGTTGATATATCAACCTTTAATATTTCAAACTTCTGGAAGACAATTAACTGATACTGTCTCTGTCTGTGTCCTCTGTAGCACCTTGCACAGAACACTCACAGTAAAATTCTGCTGAATGAATGAACCATGGATCTCACGAGATAAAAGGGAGGGAATGACAAATCCTAGATGGGGAGTAACTGTGGAAAAGAGGCAGGTCATGTCCCTTTGGTGACATGAAGGAAGTGGGGGTGGACTCACAGGCCCTCCGCAGCTTGGAGCCTATCGGGGTCCTCAAACTTTTTAAACAGGGGGCCAGTTCACTGTCCCTCAGACCATTGGAGGGCTGGACTGCAGGCCCGGGATGAGTTGGCTGCTAAGCAGGACAGGCAGCGGCGGCAGAAACACCCGGCGGGCTGGATAAATGTCCTTGGCAGGCCACATGTGGCCTGCAGGCCGTAGTTTGAAGACACCTGGCTAGATAATGCTGATCTGTGGCTCCCAGCTGCAGTGTTCATGACCAGGAAAGGTGCGAGAGTGAGGCTGTAACCCCCACGTGGACAGGCTCTGGCAATGAGGAGAACAGGGAGCAATTACTGGGGAAGAGCTGTGATCATCCTGTTCTCAGCAGAGGCAAGTTGGCCAGGAATCCTGAGCTGGGAGTAGGTCTGAGTTTTGAGAGAAGCCAAGTTGAGACCACCATCCAGAAACCATTCATTCATTCACTTCTTTGGTGGGGGGGCAAGGATGTGGAGAGGAAGAAAATTAACCCTGTTTGTAACAGAAGTGGAAGTGGAGTGGAAGGCAGGATGAAATGGAAGCCCCTACGTGAGGAAGGAGAGAGACTGGGAGCTGGGCGGCTGCTGAGAAACGAAGCTGGTTACGGGGAAGCCTCCAATCCGATTCCACCTTCCCTTCTCCACTGGTTCAGGGACGTGCAATGCCTGTGTTAAACACGGTTGGGGACATTAATTTGCAAGTTAAGCAAGCATTCCTTGCCGTATAAAAATTAATCCTTGGCGATGTTTGTACTAATGTGGACCCTGGATGAATTTAGCTGATGACATCACAGATCAGAAAGGATGAGTGGCACCCTCCTGGTCATATAAGTAGTCAATGACAGGGCACATAATTAGTTAATAATGAGTCAATGACACATAATTAGCCAATCACAGGGCAAAATGAAAACCCTGAGCCTCAGAGGCTTGCTGTCCTGTGCAGGGTCCAGTGGTTTGAAGGGAAACTTGAATGAGGGCCCGAGACCTATTTGCAGGGAGCGGTCGTGACTGGAACTGAGCGTTACTCAGCTGAGCCAAGTTCTCCACACCCGACTCTGGTGTCTTCCTGGGGGTTTTGCAGGATACTTTCTGTGTTTCCTGTCTTCATGGCGCTCTCATTTCTACCTGCCTCCTGGGCCTCTGCCAATGTGGGTCTCACCTTCTGGGGAACATAACCCATCACATGGTGAAAACCTCTGCCTCCTTCAGGAGGAGGGCAAACGTGACCCTTTTTGTGAAGTGTTCTCAAGGGCAGGTAGAGTGAATGGTTTCTTTTTTTCTTTTTCTTTCTTTTTTTTTTTCAGAGACAGAGTCTGACTTTATCACCCTTGGTAGAGTATTGTGGTGTCACAGCGCACAGCAATCTCCAACTCCTGGGCTTAGGCCATTCCCTTGCCTCAGCCTCCCAAGTAGCTGGGACTACAGGTGCCCACCACAACGTCTGGCTATTTTATTGTTGCAGTTTGGCCGGGGCTGGGTTCAAACCTACCACCCTCGGAATATACGGCCAGCACCCTACCCACTGAGCCACAGGCACTGACCCCAAGTGAATGGTTTCTTTATGCCTCCGCAGGACATCCTACCGACCTCTATTGCAATAACAGCCAACCTTACCTTGTACTTACTGCCTGCCAGGCACTATTCTCAGTGGTCTGCAAATAGTAACTTTCATCAACAGCCCTAAGAGAAGCATTGTGTTCATACATGAAGAAACTGAAACCCTAAAGCAGTCAAATAATTTGCCCAAGCTAATCAGGGCAGTGCCAACAGCAAGTGACTGGCCCCTGACCATGGTGCGTGGCCGCTGCACTCTACCACTTTACTGTTCTCCTCAGTTAAACCATGAAGTCCAGAGAGCAGAGGCTTCCCTAAGTCATCTTCATTCCTTGGGCCTAGTCTAGAACCCGCCTGATAGTAGATGATGAGTAAATATTAGGTGAATAATCGAATGAACAAGTTGATGTCCATAGTCAGGCCTGGCCAGCTCCCCCTCGTGAGCAAAGATTGGGAGAGTTGACGGGGAGTGAGGACAGAAGGGAAAGACTGTCTTCTCCTTCCTGGGAGGAGTAGGGGTCAGTACGCACCGGCCTTTGGTTCTGGGTTTCCCCATCTGATGCCAGCGGAATGTACAGGCTCACCTGACAGGATGGCCACCCCCTCCTAGGTTATCATTGGAGGTACAAACAAATGAGGTCATAACGGTGTTTCAGAAGGACTGACAGTGGTGTGGTGTGCCCCGGAAAACTATAAACTGGTAGAGCAGAGGTACATTCATGATATCCAAACACAACTGCAGAGCCCCTGTCTATACAGATCTTCATAAAATATAAGGAATGATGTCAGATCTCACAGGAGGCTCAGTTTGGGGGGACGGTGTAACTGTCTTAAGACCCCCTGGTGGTACAGGGTGCTTGCTCCATCCTAGGTATGCAGAAGGCAGAGGAGAATTCGGCCACGGCTCTGACTTCAGTGGGAAGTCTGTCTCCCTCACTCTTCCTCTCCTTTCCTTGGCCAACTCCAACTCGTCCTCCGCACTGCAGGTTAAATTCAGTTCCTGAGGGAAATCTGCCCTGAACAACAGGCCCACACAGACTCTCTCCCAGGGTCCCCCTGGCCTCCATCACAGCCCTTTCATAACCTCAATAATTTCAGTTTAAGGAAGCATTTTCTTAATGTCCGTCGGCCCCCCAAGGCGGGGACTGTGTCCATCTTGTGCACTGCTACACCGACAGCACACAGCCCAAGTAGGCCAGTGTGAATGAGTGGATGCTAGTCATGTGAATGAATGGATTTTCGGGAACATGAAGTTGACTGAATAAAGATCTTTTTCATAGCCGTAAACAGACTTCTCATTCCTAATAGTTGCTGTCTTGTCTACATCTTATGAAAGCGAGCAAGAAAGGGAAATCAGGCTTATCTGCATTTTTTACCGCTGCTATCACTAAGAACTTTTAAGATAATAGAAAAGTTAAAATGGTTTTTGATTGCCGCTTTCCAAAAAGGGAAGAAAGACATGAGAAAAAGTAAATAAAATTATTTTAAATAATCTTAAAAACAAGGTAGAAGAGTGGTCCTTAAATCATATTTTCTATTACCATTTCCCCACATAAAAGTTTCTCTGTAACCTGGACACTTGGTGAGGTCCAACCTCACAGAGTCTCTTAAAAGATCTACTCATTTTTACACACACATTAAGTCTGGCTTGAAATGCACACTTTGGTATCTAAGAACCCTGACAAAGGAGATTAGTAGCCAAAAAAGCAATTAGGTTTACAGCAGGGTTACAGATACCATATCTAGTACAACAGTTTGGAAAGGAAGTGGGGCAAAGGTCATATAAACAAGAAAAAAATAACACTAAATAGTAGGGGTTTATTTTGAAGAAACAAAATCCCATATTCCAAAATCTTTCCTTCTCATCTAATAACTACATGTGATTGGTGGTTTAGAGAAAACAAGAGGTGGAGGCGGCATTACTGGCACAGAAGGCGTGAGCTAGGCTGCGGAATCCAAGCACCCATGGAGTCGGCCTCCTGGTCAGCTTTTCAGTTTGATCTCAGATCCCATTCTAGAATATCCAGGATTGTAAGATCCCAAGCCGGCTGGGTCTGTGCGCATCGTAGGCGGAGCAGCAGCTTGGGGTTTATACAGACACAGCTAACTACCCCCACAACGGACACGTTGAAAGGAATAAGCTTCGGGAAAAACCAACAATGTTTTAGGACCAGGCAACAATTGTACCTTTTAAACACGGAGGCAAAGGTATCCCTACCAAGACAGAACTGTATGGTACAGACACCAATTCTAAGTCACCTTTGGTCATTTTGTAGTCTGGCAGCACTGCAGATCTGTGATGTGGGCCCCGCCTCGCTGGGGCTCCTCTTCTGTATCAGAATCCCATTTTGAATGAACAATGCTCTCAGATGAGCCGAAAAGATGTTGTTAGCTCCCACCATTACACTTTCTGATCCCTTTACTTTAGCTCTTTTGAAACAACATGAAAGCTTTGGCTTGCTAATTACTTTTGTCCAGCTCATAGAAAAATTAGTTTATCTTCCTGATCAAAGCAAATTAGGCAGATCATGGTTGATTAGAATGCAACAGTAAAATCTCCATACTCTCTCTTCCATCTCTTTTTTTCTCAGAAATAGGGCCTGTGTCAAATATGTAGGTATTTCCCACGGCCAAGCCAGACTCTGTTTCCAACAGGGACTGCGGCTTGGACAATGGTTCTTACACAGACACTAAAGTTCTTTAGTTCAGTCATTGTGTTCGAAAAGAACTAGTAACCCCTTCGCTAGCATTTGATGAAACATCTAGATTTACATATTTCCTTAATTGCATTTTTGAATGTGAGTGCGATTTATCTGACCAGAGTTAAATGCCTCCTTTATTCCCCTACCCAAGGCAAAATTCAACTCCATGCTCTTAAAAAAAAAGTGAGGTGGGGGTGTATGGAATCTTATTCAACTCCCATCTGAACAAATTTTAGGGTTTCAATAAAGTGGGACGAGGGAGTTATGTTACGAAAGACAGGAAAGATATATCTTTACCTTTCAAAGTGGAAACATCAGTTTCTAAAGCCTTGGCTTGCTGGGCTCTTTCAAAAAGGCTACTTTGATATTAAATGAATGCTATTCCTTGTTGCTGAGTTCCTCATAACAGTTGCTAGAAAGGGCCCAAATTATTGTCCTTAATAATTTCTTGCTAAAATGTCTGTTATGTGACTATAAAAACTGGAAGGTTCAGTTTTCTTTTCTTTATTTATTTACTATAAATTAACAGTAAATCTTGCATTTAGCTCCATTTAAACCTCCCTCTGCAGCTGCCCATTTGAGAAATAAAATGGTTGCCTTCTTTCCCTTCAGTGGGCACAGCACAAAACATCTATTGAGCTTGGCCTTTATTGCAGCTGCCAATGCCCGGCCGACTTTTAACAAACCAACCAAGCGGAATCACAATGCAGCTGCAACATTTTATGGTATTTCTGTTGGTTCTCTTTTGAGACCGAAGGTGTTAATTAGGAATCAAAGAACACAACCCTGCCAGCTTTCTTTCAAAAACCATACCCCGGTCACTGCAGTTTTCAGAAGAAAAATAAATCTAATAAAGGGATAAAAATGTTGTTTGTCACACCAGTAAAGTGTACTTAAGACCCTTTGATCAAAAGCTTTTTATGTAGTCTTGTCAGATGGGCTGGAAATATTGTATTTTTCCCTTTTCTCCTCCTTCTTCGTGCAGACTTATCTAATTCTGAATTTAATTTAAGACGTCTGCAAAGAAAAAAATATATATAAGCAAAGTCACTTGTGGATTCTTTATAGATAACCGGTGTCATAGAGCAGGATACTTTGGCTTCGGAAAATTTTTCAGATTTCAACGTTCCATCATTGTATAGCTTCACACGAAACTGGGTCTTCTATTAGCATTGACAATAGTCTAACCGTAAGTTTTCACGCTTCCAGTTTGCATACACATCTGCTAATACTCTCTTTAGAATAGTGATTATGACATAAAGCTCTCGGTGTTCTAGAGGATCCTTTTTTACATACGCAGAACTGAGTATTTTCATAAGTGTTAAAAAGTATATTTTACACACGTATATAATATTAATTTATCAAATAGTTTGTCATTTTTGCGAATGACAGTTTGTTTTTATGCATCTTGGGTATCATGCATTCAAATGTAACTGTGAAGTCATTACCTTTAATCTTCAGTCAAAGTTAAAAGCTTAAAGTAAGTTTATGAAGTTAGCACTGCTGGGAATTAGTCAAGCCTGCTAGCTTTCTCAGCACGAGGTTTTGCTGCTAGATGCACAAATCATGCCAAAATCCATTAATCCTGCTAGAGAGAGGCAGGAAGAAGGTCTGCTTGTGGATTTAATGTTAATGAAATGAATGGGCTCCTGAGGCTACCTACCGAGGCCCTCTACACTGTAAAACAAATACAGTCATTTTCAGTAATGCTCACGGCAGGAGAGTAAACAACCTTCCTGACTTGCTGCCCTGAACAGGAGTGGGTGTGCTGTGGAAAACCTCCTATTCTCTGCAGGCCTGGAACTGGGACACCTGTCCTCTCACAATACCCACAATGTCAAGCCTACAGAGTCAGAGAAGGATGGACTTAGGAGAGAGCTGGGAGCATGGGTTCACCTTCTTATTCTACAGAAAATTGAGGCAGGAAGGTGAAGAAGCTTGCCAGAGATTCTAGACCTGATTAGTGGGGCACTAGACCTCCTAGTTCACTGGTTCTCAAACGTAGCTCCACATTGAATTTGCCTTGGGGAGTAAGAAAACATTCTGATGCTTGGCTCCTTCCTGCAGAGATTCCGACTTGGTGAGTCTGGCATGTGACCCGGGCTTTGAGTTGGTTAAATTAGCTCCTAGGTAGAACCAATGTGCAGATAAGGTGGAGCCCTGTAGGTCTAGACTTTGAATCTAGTGCACTGCTCCACGCGGTTGATTTTTATTTGCTGCTCTACCATGTTCGTTGTTTTCGTGCTCCTAGGACTGTGCCAGTTGCTTTATCATTCTATAGATAAGAGTAGATAATCTGTTTATTCTGAGATATTTTTATTTCCACAATGAATGTGAAGGGGTTTGTTTCTTCATATACCTGAAGCAGACATGTGCCCATGTTGTGTGTGTGTGTTTTCTATGTGTGTTGTGTGCGTTGTGTATGTGTGTTTTTGTGTGTGTTGTGTTGTGTGCTGTGTGTGTGTTGTGTGTTGTGCTGTGTGTTGTGTTGTGTGCTGTGTGTGTTGTGTTGTGTGCTGTGTGTATGTTGTGCTGTGTGTTGTGTGCTGTGTGTGTTGTGTGTGTGTTGTGTTGTGTGCTGTGTGTGTTGTGTTGTATGCTGTATGTTGTGTGCTGTGTGTGCTGTGTGTGCTGTGTGTGTGTTGTGTTGTGTGTTGTATGTGTGCTGTGTGTTGTGTTGTGTGCTGTGTGTGCTGTGTTGTGTGTTGTATGTGTGCTGTGTGAGTGTCCATGCATCGTGGGTTCCCTGAAGGACTGCCCTGCCCTGTGGCTGAGCCAGCTCCCCAGTGAGACAGCAGTCAGGGCCGCACCACGTTTGGTAACTCCTCCACCTGCCTCACTCTTATACTCTTTTTTCTGTCTTGCACATCACCTCACTTTTGAGTCAACCTTTGGACACATTTTTGTTTTATTGCAATTTTTGGCCAGGGCTGGGTTTGAACCCGCCACCTCTGGCATATGGAACAGGCACCCTACTCCTTTGAGCCATAGGTGCTGCCCTGGACACAATTATTTTTTGAGACAGAGTCTCACTCTGTCGCCCTGGGAAGAGTGCTGCAGCATCATAGCTCACAGCAACCTCAAAGTCTTGGGCTCAAATGATCCTCTTGCCTCAGCCTCCTGAGTAGCTGGGACTCCAGGCACCAGCCACAGTGCCCAGATAGTTTTTATATTTTTGGTAGAGACGGGGTCTCTCTTGCTCAGGCTGGTCTCAAACTTCTGAGCTCCACCAATCCACCTGCCTTGGCCTCCCCGAGTGCTGGGATTACAGGCTGAGCCACACGCCTGCCCCCTCTTGGTCCTTTTTTATTCCTTTCTAATCTGCTAGCCAGTCTCCTCCTGGCTGCTACTTTCTTCTTACCCGGCCCCCCACTCGGACAGACCCCTCTGACTCATCATTTGAAATTGTTCTACTTTTACTTCTTTCCATTCCCCTAGGTTTGGTGATTATTTAAACTGTTTGCCCACTTCTCTAATCTGCGCTGCTGAATAATGTGAAATGTCAGATGTCCGCTTGCAAGTTACTGCCACTCGGGCTCTAAAGCTGTAAGATGAATAAGCCTCCTGGTTTACTTCAGGTGGCACTTAAGAATTCCCAAATCATCTTTTTGCACGTGGTAAGATATGAGGAGTTTTCCCACTTTCAGACCTGCTCTCCTGATTTGACTGGGTAGGGCAAAGCAGCTTACCTCCTTTGCAGAGGGATACAGAGTGTCTGAGAGACAGAATGTAACACGGGCTCATCCGGCAGGACTAAAACACTGTCTGGCTCCCAAACCACTCACTCGTCCCTTTCCTCTGCTGGGGATCACTGGGCCTACTTCCAGAAGCTTCCTGCTCAAAATATAAGCCCACAAAGTGGCACCCAGACACACTATTTAACTTAGAATCCCTTCTCCTTCACAGCTTAATGTCTCGCTAACCCTTCATTCCCCAAGGAGTAATTTCAGCCTCGTTGTCATCACTGACTGAAAGCTCCTTCCTGCAATTATATTGAAGCCGCTGCCTTTTTAAAGACTTTTAATCAAATTTCCTCTTGAAAATTCAACTCTTTTAGTTTATTTTCAGATAGACATAAGCCTATTGCTTCAATCAGTTTTTGTCCTTTAAGTAGAATTATTTTTTTCAATTATTAATATAAAAAAAATCTTGATTTTTTCCAAATGCAACTTTGGCCTGAGGGAAGGCAGAATCCTCTAGTCCTCACAGTGACCTTAATCCATCCTCTCCTGTCTCGGCAGCAAAACAACCGCTGATCCTGAAACTTTTAAGGACCCAAGAAACTACCAAACTGAATTCTCCATCCACAGTCAGGAAAAGTCAAGGCGGGGGATGAGATGAAAAGTGAGGACAAAACAAGTCAAGCCAGAACCAAAAACAGTGGGCTGTTCACTAGATCTTGTCAGAGGGCAGAGGTGCCCTGCGCCAGCAGTCCACTCTCCGTGAGAAAGTGGTGACTCGCCATCACTATCTGGAGATTTGTGCAGTGTCTCCACAAGGCTACACACCCATGTACAAATACAAAACTTTATTAAACACAGAATCCTTCAACTTATGATACCCAGCATCCGACATGAAAGTTAAAATATTTTTGACAGATGGTGGGTGATGTCCAGTTCATTTGAAGCCGCCCTTTCTTGCCTCTCTGCTATTCTTTCCTTGTTTATAGCATTAAAAAAACCCATTTAATGAAAACTTACATTTGTACTTAGAAAGTTTCAGGGTTATCAACTTAGCCATTTGAAGGAATAACTTTAAGCAATGTCATGGTATATCAGAAAATCATGGGTTTAATGTGACACAACTATAACATCAGCACCAACAAAAATAATAGAACCTAACATGAGACGCCCACTCCACAATGAGGTGTGCTGTGCAAAGTGCTGTGTGTGTCCCCTCTCCAGTCCCCACAACCAGCAGTCAGCAGATGGCATGATTATTGCCATTTTACAGATGGGAAAACTGAAGCACAGGGTAACCCTCCAAGGTCACTGAAGAGAAGACGTGATGCTCATCAAGAGAAGTTCTCATCTCCAAGGTGGGGACAGTAATAACTCTTCACTGTTTGTTATGAAGGTCAATGAGAACCTGGGGGCAGAAGTGCTCCCAGGAGCTTCTGAATTTTTTTCTTCTGCCTTGTGAGTTTAACAAACAAGACAGCCTGCCAAGTTTAGAGGAAAGAACCTCTCTGCCGTCACAGTCTGAGACTGT
>NW_003852538.1:1559876-1576719 GCF_000181295.1 Otolemur garnettii | reverse complement strand
GGAACCTCTCTGCCGTCACAGTCTGAGACTGTGTCAGAGATCATCTCAGCCAGTCCCACTCTATTGCACATTTGGCAGCCAGAAAAATGGCAGCTTCTCTCTTAGGTATATAAAAAGTTTGAGTTTTACGCAGATTTTAGGGGATGAGGTGAGTGACCTTGAGGAAGCAGTGCTGACTCTCCTGTGGATGTGACCTGGCCACAGCCACTGTGAAGTGGTCTGCACACAGACACACATGGACATGGGGTGTTTCAAAAGGGGGGTGTTAGTATTATTCAGATGCGCTGAGGCCAACAGACCAGGAGATGCCGCTCTGAAGAGGCAGTGTGTTACTCAGTCCCCAAGAGGAAGGGGAGGAAGCCACGCAGTGCCACACAGCAGAGCACCGCGAGGAGCCTGGGCAAGAGACTCTACTGTGGCTTCCGTAGGAAGGAGTGGCTTCCGTGGGAAGTAATGGCTTCGGGGTCAGCAGGCTGAGGACTGGCTAACTTGAATAATTAAGCAGGCTCTGGGGCATAAGGGTTATCCCAGCTTGTATGGGACCTGCCTTCAGATGAGCTGGACAGGGGATACAGACCCAGACTATAAGAGGCTGTGAGAGCCTGGGACAGGCTGGGGGTGAAGGCTGCAGAGGAGCTGGGAAAGGCACACTTTCCTGGACAGTCACTTGCTGTCTCTAGGAACTCCCTAGCCCTAGGAGGGTGGTCTCTCTACAATCAGCAAGGCCCCCTAGATATTAAAGCATCATAAAATAGAGAAACAGAGAAAATCAAAACCATGATTAATGCACAAGGTCCAATTCCCAGAGAGATTGCTTTCTTCTTTGATCCAAGAAGACCTACAGTTCAAGAGGTATAGAGCCCAGTAGTAGCCACAGACAAGTAGACTAAGTATGGAGATCAGATGTGATGAGTGCTAGGACAGAGACGGGCTCAGCGTGATGAGGGGACACCAAAGGTGGGTTTCTAAAATGCAAGGCCACAGAAGGCTTTCCAAAGGAGGTGACATTTGAACTGAATACAGAGAGACTCATAGAAAGAAAGGCAATCCCAGCAGAGACAGCACATTTGAACCCCTGACTGCAAGTGAATTGTGGAAGCAGTTTTGTGTGGCTAGAGACAAGAGAGCCTGGGGGGCTGCAGGTGGGGGATCAGGCAAGAGAAATCGGCTTCCTGGGCTAAACTGCAGTGCTAAACATTATGAAGGCCACAGAAAACCACTGAAGGACTGAATGGTCACATTACACAGTGCTCACGTTGCAGAGACATGACCAGGGGAGCATCCTGGAGAGACGAGACGGGTGGAGGGAGTGTGTGTACACAAACATGTGTGCTGGGTCTGTGTAGACCACCACTGATGACTGCCACAGTCGTCCAGGCACAAAACTGAGGAGACCCTGAACTCAAGGAATTTCAGTGTCAGAGGGGAAAGGAACGGATGCAAGAGACACTACGACAACCTACGTTTGATCATATTAATGTTAAAATGAAATTTAAATTATAATTAACATATTGAACTACAATGAACAGAAATTTGGGAAATGAATCATGTATTCCTCAAATTATACCTGACTGTTCCTTTTTTCTCTGCAGATTTTTAGATGATACCTCTATATCTTATCTGTATCTACAATGGCCAAAGTAAGACGATAAAGTTAGAATTCAGGCACATACCTAGACAAGATGCATAAGGATATCTGGTAACATCTAGAAAAGTAACTGGGAGTTTTACTTATTTATTTTTTGTTTAGCAGACCCTGGCCATGTTTGAACCCATCACCCACAGTGCTCAGGGCTGGCACTCTAACCATTGAGCTACGTGCACCCAGCCATAATTGGGAGTCTTAGAATTAATTCTAGTATCCGGCACCGGAGCAAAAAAGGTGCCAAAGGACAGCACTGGACTGGGGTTTCCAGGAGACTTGGGGCACAATCCCATCTTTGCCAAGTACAAGATTGTAAGGGCACCATTTACTACTTGGCAACATGAATTTCAATACTGGGAAGTGAAGCTGCTGGCTTAGAAGACCTCCAAGGTTCTTTCCATTCCAAATTCCATGGGTAGCTATAGCTTTTGACTCATTGAATTTCTCTGTAAACCATCTAAGTGATTTTAATTCCTTTATTTCAGCAATTAGGGTAATGCTCTAGCAATCATGATTAAGTTTCAGTCTTGCACTGTGTAATGTGACCTTAGTTTATACAGCTTAGTCATTCTGGTAATTTGTGGATAAAAGATTATCTTTACGGTAGAACTTAACTCTAAGTATAGTTTGCTATTAGCTTTAGCTTTGAATTCATTTTTTATTATATTAATAATTAACATAAATCTACCAAACTTAGCCTTTCCTTCCCAACATGCAATTAATTAATTTCTGAGAAGTTTGTACAGCTACAGCAAAGAAAGGCCTCAAGTTTCTAGGTTGTAGTAGTCTTTTGGGTCAAGCCCCTATCCGCCTTATCACCACTGTAGGACCCTGGAGGGGAGGATGTTTTTGCTGGAAGGCCAACAACCAGGAGGTGAAAGGCAGAGACTTGCTGTCAGTTGATCACCTGCTAAAACTTTTGAGATCCTCAAATGAGATACAGTCACACCCTGGGAGCATCTGGTTTAATGAAGATTTCTTTTTGCTACCTGAGCTTGAAGACTCAATGAAAAAGGATCTTGAACTTCCGTCTATATTCTGTTGCACTGAGTCCCAGAGAACAACAGCTGCTGAATAATGGAGGTTCTGGATGAGTTAAGATCTTTACCTGCCCCCCACCAGGGATGGTGATGTAGCTTCTCCGAGTTAAAAGTAAAAGACCCCAATTTTGGTGCATTTAGAGTTGACGATTTGTTCCCAAAGACTCTTCTTTCTAAATTTCCCTTCATCTTGTGGCTTGAAGCCCCTGGGAGGGTGGGGGGAGTGTGGAGGGGGTGGTGTCTGAGATAAGTAAGGAAAATGCATCCTTCTGTTTCTCCTCTGAGACCATCCAGAAGTGAAAGATACAAAAGCTAAAGAGACACAGGAGAAGAATGTGACTTGGGAACAGATGTCCAGTGGAGCCCAGGAGCTCAGTCTCTCATTTCTGCCTGCATAGTCCCCTGGGTGGCAGATCTCAGTTATTCTTCCCACCTCGCACCATTCTTTGTCCAGGCTTCACTCTACCACACAGTTAACACTATAACAATTACAGAGCAGGTTTACTGCCAAGCGCAAGGACGTCTGCTGAGCGCCCCTTCCCGACAGCAAGTGTGAACATAAACATTTCTTATCTCAGTCTTCACTAGAAGACTCTGAACTCATTCTGTACATGCACTTAAGAAACATGAAAAAACTTTCATTCTGAAAGTCTCCATATAGATACACAAAAAAGATGCTTAAAGAATATATTTTTTTCCTCTCAATATAGATACACAAAATAGATGCTTAAAGAATATAATTTTTTCCTCTCAATATAGATACACAAAACAGATGCTTAAGAATATAATTTTTTTCCATGGAAATTTTTATTTGGTTTTCATAACCAAATAATCTTTACTATATATGCATACAAAAACTGAAAGGTTATATTTTGTGCTAATAGACTTAAAGACCCATTGATTATGTAACAAAGTTCCTTCAAGTAAATGCCTCATAAGAAAATTTATAACCTAAAAACTTCAAGTACCATGTGGTGTTTTGTGTGTCGAACCAATAAACTCATTAAAATAACATTGCATAAACCCAAACACAACACAATGAAAGTTCTAACATAGCCCACATTAACAAACCAACTTTAAAATAATATCTTTGTTATGTACTAAGGTTAAAAATTCAGCAAATTCTTTATATTTTTTCCACTTGAGATCATGTGTGGTTTTCCACTTTCCTGAGAAGTCACTTCTGGGGCTTTTTTGATCACAGGAAGGTTACTGTTACCCACAGGCGTCTTTTGTAGGGGTCTTTGCTCTTCTAAATCAACGTTTCAAGGAAAAATGACAAAAGCATTTATCAGTTTTTTTAGTGAAACATAAAAATTCTTAGCTTCTCTTCTCAGTGTAGACTTGGAAAAGGCGGCCCGCGTGTCAGGTCGGCCGCACAGTTGTGCGTGTGTGTGTGCGTGTGTGTGCATGTGTGTGGGGTAGGGAGACAATGAGGAGGAAGGAAGGAATTTGGCTGTGAAATTGAGAAACTGTTGGAAACACTTGGCCTCTAGCTGGGAAAGATGTGCAAGCCTGGGGCAAAAGGCCAGCCCAGCCAGGGACCACGTAAGGAAGCCTCCCCTGGCCTGGCAGGCAGGCTGGCGAGGGCAGCGTGGTACACACATTCTTGGCTGGAGTTGGGCTCCCTTTGCCAGGAAGATCTGTATTTCAGTTTCTGAACCAAACTGAAGGTGCCTTCACAGAGCCAGCTGCCGAGCCTCTCCCCTTAACAGGGTGGCCTTCCATGCCACGCCCTGTCAACGCAGGTGTCATTTCTGCCCAGCAAGCGACACACAGAGCACTATTTCTTACTGGTGTGCTGGTGTGTGCGTGAAATTGCTCTCTTCCTCCTTGACCATCACAATCCACTTTAAGTAACATTTCTAAAAGCAAGAAGGATACAAAGAATATGGGGAAGATGTACATATGTAAACCAATGGGACAGCTGAAAATTAGGGATTGTGGAATAATTATAAATTATTGATGTTAAATTAGTAAGAAAATTAGAGTATGGCAGTAGCATTGTAAGAGATACTAGAGACTGCATTGCAATGTATCCTAAATATTCTAAATATCAGTACATACTTGGCAAGGGACTTTTTATAAGGACTATAATTTGTAACTAATTGGTCACCTAGGAGTTTTTCAGGCTATCAATGTATATCAGGTTAATCTCAGCAAGTGAATTGAAGGACTGAGGAAATTAAATGAATTCAGAAAAGCATCTTCTTGTTTTGAAGGAGACTTTTTTCTGACTCCTTCAGATTTCTGGTTGGCAAAGAACTCTGCCCAATTGTTAAACCATGCATAGTTTTAAAATATACATTAAGGGCTATGATAAAACTTTGAAATAATTCTCTATTCTGGATCAAATGAATGATGTTATGGACCTTCGTAACATTTTATCTAATCTCCTCCATTTTATAGGTGAGTACAAACTCAGATCAAATTCTCCTGTTAAGAAAGTTCATGTCTCTCTGAGAGATAGTCTTAGTGAATGCAGCTACTTCATTTGACACACAGACCTGGTTGTAGAAAAAAAGTTTTATTCTTGCCTAAGAGGTTTCTAATCTATTGATCACTCTTTACAATACCTTGGCAGCTACTAATCTCTGACTTGGAGAATAGAAAAGTTCTTCCTATGATATAAAAACGGATATTATATGTAAAAAGATACCATCTAAATTTCAAATACCGCCTGAAACTATACAACATAATGGTTATCTTACTAAAAATTAAGAACTGCATATTGACCTGGAATTCCCTGAAAATATTTGTGGTATTAGAGCTTCATAAGTTGTGTTCCTTAAAAAGAAAAGTGGGGTGAAATACTTGAGCACTGGTTACAATTCTTATGAAACACAAGTGTAAATTAGAAAGCTGTTTTTCTTGTGTTGCTGGTAAACTGGCCCTGAAGGTAACTTCAGAGAGGTCCAAAAATATTTTGAGCAATGAAAATATCCTTGGGACAAGCTTCCACATCCCCAAGTTAGGAGAAGGAATAGTGTGTCCACATCATAAAGTTGGGGCCACGTGACTGAGGAGAATGTGGCATAGTGCCTGACACCCCAGAAGCACCATGTCAGTATCAGTTGCTATGATGATTACGGCTATTACAATAATAAAATAATTTAGATATGTAAATTCTGGTGTGTGTTAAAACCAGCGTTGTGTTGTATTGTTCAAGCTGAACACTACGCAGCTGTATTTCAAATGGGGTAGGAGCCGTGATTTGGGGTACCAGCAGCTTTGTGTTGTTTGCTACTTGTAGACTGGTCATTCTCATTTATTTTTCTCTGATCTTTCAGCCACAGGGATTTCAGCAGTGGGGTCAGCCAATGGTATTCAATTTGACATTACAAATATTTACTGTATATCCCCTAAGAGTCAGGTGTGGGCACTTGGGATAGAAAGTGGAAAATTTCCTGCCCTGGAGTTGCTCACCGCCAGGAGAGGAGAATAAACCCTGAAGGAAAGAGCCCATCACTCCATCCACCAGTACTGTTCCATCTGACTTTAAGGAGGTTGTTTTCACAGTCGTGAGTTTCTTCCTTGCATAAACTCAAAGTAATCTCAGCATCTCCAGCTCCAGACTTCAGCCCTGGAAAGAGAACTGATATACAAGGCTGTGGGAAGCCCTCTGCTCAGGAGGCATCTTTTGTCCCCCAACTAATGCTCCGCCCTGTAAAAAGTCCTTTTGGAACTAGGACTAGGTGATTTTATTCCATTTCTTTAAGTCAAATGACTGCTGTTTTTCTACCTTCCAGAGTCAAGCAAAGCATTTCCGTTGGTGTCATCAGTGTAACAGAAAAATTAACTAGTAGAAGTGGAAGAAATTGCCACCGATTTTAAGAATGGATCTGCTTCCATTTTTAAGTTATGAGAATTTTAATGGAAAAGTCCACACTGAAGCCTGTGAAATGCTGCCTTTTCCCATAGATAACAAGTTCCATAGGTAAAATGGGGCATAGAGTTGGTGTTTAGAACGTTTACATAAAAATTAGGATTGAAGCTGACAAATCTGAGATAACAGAGCTGTGATGTGCTAGAACCCATGGGCGGATTGAACAAATGAAATTCTACCAAGGTACATAAAAATAGCAACAAGACCAGATAATCACCTCATTTTCTTTGGTACATAATATAGCAGTGGTTTTAATGCAGTCTGACTCATCTCTACTGTAAAATAAAACTCTATTACCAAAAAATGCAGTAGGGATGAGGAATTTAATTCTTTCTTTATTGTTTTTTATTTATTAAGTCATAGCTGTGTAAAGGGGGGGCGGGGAGGGGGAAGGATGGGAGGAACTTAATTCTTAAAGGAACAAATCTGCCTTGTCATGAAGACTCCAATTTATCCACTTGGGGGTGTTTATAAGGAGATGTACCATTTAGTTTTACTCTAAATGTATATACACAAATAAGTGAACCAAACAAAAAAAAATTACTTCATACAATTGCTCAATGCAGAACTCACTACTGTGTCTTCATTTCTATCTTATGGCATATGACTTAGATTGTTTGGAAACATACCTAAATCTATAGATAAAATAAATGTATGAATTTAATAGAAGAAATGCAGAAACATGTTTTACTAAGGTAAGTCAAAGTTTAGCTATCAGTTATAAAATTATATTCTATAACGGCTTTAATTTTATGATACCCTTATTCGGTTGTTTGCTCTGATACTTCTATGCCTTTGACAGCTATATGTCTTAGAAATTTAAAAGAATCAAATAGTTCAGATAAGAAACTTTTAAACTATAAGAAATCAGAGACCAGTTTTGTGTTTCTGAACTTCCTTACAAACGTCCAAGTGTGACTGGGTGGTCTACTCTCAAAACATGATGCTTTTTAACTATGCCTTTCTGGATTCCAATCTTCTCACTCATTTAGGATCGCTACCTTTTGTTACTTCACTAGAACTCCTTGACTTTGAAGGAAAGAAAAAACTGAAGATGTCGTTTATTATGTGCAAAAATTCATTCTGGTCACAAAACTTTGCCATACATATGTCAAATGCATTCAATAAAATATATGTTGTAAATTTATGCCACAGAATTGTTTGGATCAAAACTCATTTCTTTAAAAAATTACAGAGACTAATTTAGTCAATTAGTTTAAATAATTGCCCCATTACAAAAACACTACTAAACAAACAAACAAACAAACAAATAAACCAGGAATCCTGGAGAAAAAGAGATGACTTCATTAAAATGCAAAAATGTTACTGACAGCATCATATTTTAAACAAATCTTAAAAGTGGGTTGTAAACAAAACTGTATAATTTTTGCAATTGATCTAAATGTTAAGACTGTTATAAAAGTTAACATCTTGCAACCATTTCTAAAGTACAAATTCTTTTATTTAAGATAACTTTCTTTGCTTGAAGAGAAGCTGAACTATATTAAACCATTTTCAAAGAAGATTCTAAATATGGTCCTTAATTCTGAAACTGCGTCGAAGTGCTTAAAACACATGTAGGATACCAGGGCTGAACCTAATTTAACTAATTGAGGCTTTTGTTCAGTTCTTATTAACATCAGTTTTACTAATTATGTATAAGTTAAATTTGGTTTCAAAAGTGCACATGGAAAAGTAACCAAACGACATAGAATAATTTATAAAAAAACATTTCTTTCAGTTCCTTTGGTTTATACAACATAAATTCGCTTATGGATGAAAAGTTTATTCCTTAAAGCAACAGCAAAGAAAAAGTCAGTATTCTTTAAAAATAAAATTGGCTGTTCTAGACCAAGAGAGGAAAGTGCAGGTGCGGCATTAGTTTTAGTCCTAAGTCAGGACTTAGTTTTCTACCTGGATACCATGCTAACCAGATGAAAGGCACCCCAAGGTAGAATAGGGGTGTTTACCTGGAAGACCCTCCTAGCAAAAAGGTCCACCTGATGCGTGAGAACGGTTTACCTTCACCAGGATCAGACGCTAGAACTACTTTACTTCTGACAGACCCGGGTTGGTAGATTGAGCTGTATGTATCAAATGCTGTAAATAGGAATTGCCTGGTTTTTACATCTTGACTTTGGTGGATTCTTATTTTCTGCTGAGTGAACTTTATTAGCCCCTGTTAGTAAAATCAGTGTCCATCACCACTGGGAGTAGTGGGAGAGAGAGAGAAGAGATTGAGATTGAGATTGAGATTTTTCCAGTGTTGCCACCATGTTCAATGGTCCAATCACAGATCTACTGGGGAACGCAGTTCGCTAAGAAAAGAGTTAATATTAATGTTTGGACTGGCTTAAGATTTCAGTTTTCTGGGAAGAGAGATTATAAAACGGCACATAAATTGCTCTTCCATGAAGAGATGAAGGAAACTTTCCTACCTCCAGGTCTGACTAGTCAGCTATCACACTGGCACACGTGGACAGCTGCAGGTTGCCAGTGTCAACCTAAGAAAATGCAATGCTTTTTCTTTATTTTCTTTCTTTTGAGGGAGGATTACGAGATAACATTTTTGACTAAATAAATGCTGATTATCTTCTATAAATAGTAAAAGATAGCAGGTCTGGCCCTTCACTCACAGCAGTCCTGCACACTGCAACTTCTTCAGCAAAGTCTAATTGCTACTGGGCCTCAGGGGAGTGGGGCTGTAACTTCACATTCCCTTTTCAAGAGCAAAGGGACATTATTCCTCAAAATAAGAAAATCAGCACAATGCGTACTTATTCACCTGTGTATGAGTAAATCAAAATTTCAGGTTATGACCACACAACTAAAGACAGAAATAGTTAGATAATACTAGGTGTAACCAAAAGAGGGCATCATCTGCCCTTCCTGACTGCACAGAGTTCCTGTGGTTGCAGAAAGAAAATACCCCAGGATGGAAGGGCTTCCCATGGTTCCTGGCACTTCATACTTTATAAGGAGACCAGATCATGGGACCAACATTAGGAAGGGCATCAGGTACTTATTTCTTCAAGACTGATTTCCACATTTAGCACTCATATTTTCTGAAATGTGTTCAAGTTCTAATGGTTACCTTAAAAGCAAACATTTAACACTTACTGTATCACTTCTCACAGACACTCTGAGCTTAACGTTTTATAGAGCTCTGAGAAAATTTTCCCATAGGCCAGTGTATAGACTGTTATCAAACAACAAGAACATAACAGTTAACTTCCGAATGGTATCCTAACTGCGAGAGGTTATATACCTATACCACAGATAGATAGATAGATAGATAGATAGATCTACGGATTGGACCACTGGCAGTATGGGGTAGTCAGTCCTACCCAGCCATGGAGGATGCAGTTAAATGCATTTGAGGTACGTGGGAAACGGATTAAAGCAGAATTTTATGCCAACTTTTAGTAACAAAAGCTTAACAAATGTTTATTCTTTCAAGTGGGAGGAAAAAAAGTGCTCTGACACTACTAAACTTATTTTCTGTACTCTTAAACATGTTTTATCAAAAACGTACGATTCAAATACAGGTTCAGTGAGGGATGTCCCACTGTCTGGACAGCGAGGACCGACAGTGACGGGCTCTCATGTACACCTGCAACCCAGCCAGGAGAACACCCCTGAACCTGACCTTCACACTTAAATCAAGGAGGCTGGGGATAAGTGTCCTGCTTTGCAGGAGAGGCAGCCCTTCAGGAGGAGACTTGGGAATTCTGAGGGAATGGACTCTGGGAGGAGGTGGACTCATAGCCCTGGAAACATGTCCCTACCTTCTGCAGTGAGAGCAATTGAAGGGAGATCTGGTGGGGAATAATTCCATAATCCTTTCAGGAAAGAAAATGTGCCCTAAACAGTTTTATGGTAGATGAGGAGGTGACTGCCATCTACCACGACTAAAATCTAGCAGGATGGCCCCTTTCTTTAAGTGCAATATTAAAGCAGGTTAAAAAAAAGTTATTTTTTCCTTCTTTCTCACTGTCTCCATAAAAAGAACCACTACCTAGTGGAAAACGTTGTGCAAGCCTCTGCGTGTTTCTTCCCTCTGGAAAACAACTAAACAGAGGAAAGAACGAACGGGTTCACAAACATCCCAACTCATTCCTGCCAAGGTACATCAGAGGAGCCGAAAACCGAGACTGCCTGGGCTTGGGGTGGGCTCACTGCAAGGTCTTGAACTAAAATCTAAATGTTTCAGTTTGTGGTCACCAGCGCCCGTTTTCCAGGCCAGCTTAAACCCTGGTCTCTCTGCTCAAAGGAACGGAGCCCCAGAATCTTGACACCACGGGGGGTGGGAGAGTGGTCACCTTGATCTCGAGATCGTGGTTACCTTCTCCCACTCAACCACCTGTTACCCTCGGGGCCTGTGCTTTCCAAAGACTAAATTATGAAATGAGCCTCTGCCTTGTCTCCGTGGACAGGGCTTTGGAGACAGTGGTGGGGCAGAAGGGATGTGAGGATCCCCAAGGGACGACAGCGAGCTCCAGGTCTCCCTCCGGCCGTCAGCGCAGCTGTTCACCCCGCCCGCCCCGCAGCCTTCAGCCCACTTCCCTTTTCTTCCCCGGGGGAGGAGATGGTTAAAGATTACACTGCGGCCGCGGGCACTTCAAAGGGCGGCTCGGGCAGCCAAAGGTAAAGATAACGTTCTGGCAGCTCGAATCAAGGTTTGTGGTTGCTACATTTTAATCGCGTCTTTAAAAAGGAAAGAAGGGTAGAAAGGAAGGAAAAAGGTTACATCACGCCACAGTGCAAGGATGCAGAATAAGTCCCTTTAGAACTGGGCCAGTGGGTTTCTCTTTGGCGTAAACTTTTTACAACCCACCTCTTTGAGGAATGCAACAAGATGCAGAGAGGAGGCTGCGTCAGGGACCAGCCGCGCACCCCGCCGCAGAGCTGGGGCTCCCGGACGCACACGCCCACCCCGCACGCAGAAGCCCGCACTCCGCGGAACGCAGCCTGGTGGTGCAGAGGGCGGGGCGGGAGGCAGCGGCGTGCCAGAGCTTTCTGGGGTTGCATTCTTTGCGGGCGCAGAGAATGTGAGCACGCTGTCCCCTGAGACACGTGCATTTCTCTGGGGACCCAAACAGGTCTGGCCAGGATGCCTTTGTCAAAATCTCCCGCCCCTCCAGCGCAGGAGGGCACGGAGGAGCTCCCAGTCCTGACCTGGGCCAGCCCTCCTTCCCCTCTTAGCCTCCCTCTCGGAGCAAGGAGGGGGACACTTACAGGTAGGAGGTGAAGACGCTGAGGTTGGAGGGCAGCTCGGAGAGTCCCAGGTCGGAGCAGTCCACCCTGAGCAGCATCCTGCCGTCGGGCTCGCAGTGACAGTGTGTGGGGCAGCCCCGCGGCAGGGCGCCCGACCTGGGCGAGCCGCCCCCGGCCGCCAGCTGCAGCAAGACAGGCAAGGACAGGAGCGCGCGGAGCCGGGAGGTGTCCATGGTGCCCGAAGTAGGGGGCCACGAGGCGGACGCAGACGGAGTGCAGCGGGGGCGCTGCTTCTGGGGCTTCTGAGCCTCAGCTGACGCCTGCGGCACGGGGCGCCGCGAGCCTGGCCCCCGGCGGGGGCACCGAGGAGGGAGCCGCGGGGACAGAGGCGCCCGGGACAGCCACGCCGGCCTCCGGCGCAGCCCTCGCTGCAGGCGCGGTGCGCTCGCTGCTGCAGGCGGCCTGCGTGGTGTGGGGCAGCATCTCCGCTCGCACGCCTGTGTTTTAAAGCGCTCCAGCCCGAATTGCGCGCCCGGTGACGTCAGCGCAGCCCGCACCCCCGCCCGGCCCCGCTCTCCCTGCGCGTCCCTCCCTCCTGCCTGCGGCCCGGCCGGGAGGCGGCGGGCGGCGCGCGGGGCCGCGGAGCTCGGGCGCTCCGACTGCTCCTCCGCGGGGCGGCTGCGGCGCTCGGCCGCGCGCCTTGTGCGGACTCCCTCCCTAGCTCACCCTCCCTGCGTCCCGGCCACCCACAGGAGAGCCGAGACTGGCGTGCTTTGGCGCGACACACCAGACACACAGGGACCGACGGATGCGGCGCGCTGCCTCCGAGCCCGCTGCAAATAATGGATGAGATACATGGAGTGCCTAAAGAATATTCCACCAAAATCCAATGCAGAGAAACAGTGACGTTATCGGGGTAGCGAGGCAGGCGTCCCGGCGACCGATAGGTGGCCTTTTTGATCCTTACGTCAGCCGCACTGTCTGGCTCGCTTTTGCCCTAAAATCAAAGTGCTGGGCTAATCACTAAATAAATACAGGTCCGAGTGCGCGCTCCACTGCTGCCTGCCTAACTGTGCGGGGCGAGGAAGGGGAAGTGACTAATTGTTTTTTAAAGTGTTTTAGAATCCCATGGAAGTCACCTTCGGTAAAGTGCTGCGGGACAGACAGATGGCTGTTTGCTTTTGTTCGGGAGCTTTTTTATCTAAGCGCTCCAGGGTTCTCAGAACTAAGGCCAGTCCCCCACGGGAGCGCCAGTGCGAGAAGGCTTGCTCTTGCTCAGAAAGTCCTTCAGTGAGTCTGCAGGAGAAAGGCGGAGAAAGACCTAGAGCTTTCCTGGAGGAAGAGAAGCCCTCAGGAAGGACAAGTTGTCCTGTCCAGATCCCAGTGAGCTTTTGAAAGCGGTGACAGCCCAAACTTGCAGCACTAACTCACAAAAACACAGTTTTCACTCAAGGCAGGGAACCTTTCTGACTTTCAAGATCTCTCTTAATCTTCTTCCACTTGACTGTTCACACAAATTTCCCATGTAGACTTACGATTTTTACGATAGGGAAGATCGTGTGTGTGTGTGTGTACACTTGCCATCCTTATTTATAAAGTAGTCTCCGAACCTGGCTGTTCATTCACCTGTGGAACTTCTAAAAACATACAGATTCTTGACCCCAGCCTGTATTCTGAACCTGCTCTTTTCTCCGGTGAATTTAATCATCAGGAAACGTGTGATTCTTTGCATGAGGAGGAGGGAAAGAGTGGGAGAAGATTACAGCCTCTATTCTCCTCATTTTGCAAAACCTTGGAAAACTTGACCGTGCTGCTGAAAATAGTGAGCTAACCTGGGTTTGGGGTGATGTGAGCGGCCCACTGCTCGCCGGTCCTCGCTTGTCCCCCACGCACACCACACCCGCTCCCACCCTTTGCTTATCCTCAGTTATTCGCGTCCTCTCAGCCTTTCCTTTCTCCTGAATAGAATGCCCATCTTCCTTCTCCTTTTTTTACTTATCCCCAGATTATTTTGTAAATGCAACTTAAAACGTGTTTTCTGTGAAACTCCTCATAACTGCAGCCTGCTTTAGTCACGATCTACAGATGTTTGGGGAATAATTACCACTAGGATGTCCAAGAAAGGTCAGCTGCCTCTTCTCAGGGAGCTTGCAGTCCGGGGGGCGGGGGGGTGACAGACTCGGAACTCCCAGAGTGACAAATCGCCCTGAAGTTTACATTATAAATATGGTCTAAACCTGAAGGGGTTTTTTTTTTTAATACATATTTGTTTCATTTTGCCAACTTTATTGTAACCATTTTCCAGGCAGAGACTAGGTCCCTGGTCTCCTTTTTAGCTTCAGGATTCATGTCCTGGACTCAGAGTAGTGAGTATTTAACAAATATTTGCTGACTGATTGATTGATCATCACAGGCTTTATGGCTGTGCCCACCATCTGTTTAAGGACATTAAGCAACTCTTTCTCTGACTTCAAAGTTGCTAAAAGGAGTGTGGCACTTTGGTTGCAGAATGAGTTAGGCAGGAATGTATTTGAGTCAGGGCTCGCCAGTCTCAGGCTGTGTGGTCAGGAGCACAGAGGGAGCCTCTAAATCTCAGTCACCTTCCCGGTAAAGGAGGCTTCAGTCACCTCGGCTGTCCTCAGTGTTGAAGTATCTGCACCACCAGCTTAGAGTAGATGGATCTGCACCTGTGTTAGTGCCTCTCCTCTTCTTTTCAGGAATGAAGCTTGTTAACAAATTTATGTGGAGCAAAGCAATTTCTGATTCAATTGAATGGGGAGACAGCTTTGCCGTCTGAGGCCAGGGGAAACGAATGTCTCTTCCTTCTTTGTTTTTTTTCATACCCAACATTTCTCCTTCTCCTTTCAGAAAGGGCATCCACCGTTTGCCTTTGGGAAACTGCCCCTCAAACCTTAGGCTGTCAGTCCTGGGGCCCCACCTCCCTGCCTCTGGGGTAGGAATTTAACTCAAGCAGAACAATCTGAAAGTGTTTGGGGGACTGTCATGGCCCCTGGAATGAGAGGGTGTTCTCTGGCTCCATAAGCTATGAAAACAGGCATGGCTGGAGCTCCCGGGAAGGTTCTCCTGAGTGGAGAAAGCCCACTGGGAAGGGAATATGAACATAGCAAGGAGGCAAGCAAAATCCTGAAGTCTTCTTCTAAACAACTGGATTTAAGCCATTTCTGCTCCATCTCCTCTCCACTGGGTGAACCAAAATTAGTTTTGTATTGTTGCTTGAGCCAGTGAGTGAGAATTCAGCTATGGTCACTTGCAGCCAACCAGTCACATTCAGTTAACACCTGAAAACACAGGACACGTGAGCATTTGACAGTGGCCTGATGAATCTCCAAGGTCTCGTAGACCATAGAAGTCATAGGGGTTGAGAATAGTCACGGTCCAGTGGATGGTGATTTTATGGCCTGAATGGATGTACGTTAATCACTTTATCTCAGCTAATAAAGATAAAAGTATAGTGAACTAGTTTCCTTTCACATTAAAAAATTTTTTTTCAGTAGGCCAGTGATTTCTCTCTGTATTTGTAACAAATACCATTTATAAGATTAGCTCTTCAAATTCAATGGTAATGGCCATCCGCACAGACTCAGCTCTTTGTATTGTCTCATGCTCTCATGGAGCCCTCAGTAAGAGGTAGGTCCCATTCTTAACCCACATTTAAGGATTAGAAATGCAAACAGTTTTCTTAATGGTGGCCAGCAAATTAATGATGGAGCCAAAATTCTGACATGAGCATTTTGACTTTAAATTCTGTACCTTTTCCCAAATCCTTGGGGGGATGCTAGTCGCATGTAGACTTAAATTGGATAGGACTTTGGGTTTACTATCATTTTACTGAGAAAGAATATTTTTGTAAAGAAAAGTATAGTTCTTTTAGACTGTGGTGGGACAGGTTGGAACAGAGAATGGTGGTTTATGATGTGAATTGTAGGGACAAATATATACTAAACCTTTCCCCTTGGAGCGGGGGAAATCTATTTATGTATTTCAGGTTGCTCTCACCAATCAGTTTCTCACAGGAATGCGTACAGGTGAAATGTGGGAGAATACACTCCCACCCTGACCTGCGGTAGTGAGGTTAGTGAGATTCATTTAGTATTTTGTTTGGGTGAGATGTTCTGACTCATACCTTTGAAAAGTATCTCAGTGGTAATGAGCAGCTCTGTGATGAAATAGCTCATGTTAGGATAGAAATTACTCCTCACCTTTTAGACTCTTACTGCAAGTTCCTAAAATTGAGTATGGTACAGTGGAGTCTGCTGGGTGTCTAACTTCTGGGCTTGTTGAATAGATGTTTTCCTAATTCTTTAATCCTTGATAAAAGCCCACAGCTAAAAACACTCACATATACCACAAGAATTACTAATAAGCTTAGTTGAAGCGTGCCAGGATAATTTTAGTTAACAGGTAAGTCAATATTTCTTTTACAAGTATAGTGAAATAGTGTTTACACAACTGGTGGGCTATTATGGACTTATTTAACTTGCTTGAAAGAGTATAGAGCCCATTATTTGCCTTGCTCGTTTTACCTTCATGATATAATCAGGCTTACGCTGAATTTCTTAACTTCCTTTCACCAACAAAGTCTAATTAATTGAGAAGGGAGGAGGAGGATTTAGGAATAAAGATCTATTTTCTTTCAGAATTATTTATTTTGTGAGAAAACATTAGTCCAGCTAATTCATTACTTTGAAATAGCTTATTATATAAAATCAATTGGATCTGTCTTTGATTTTATCCAACATAAAGGTGACTTTTAAATACATCCACATGTTCACAGTGTTCTAAAAGAAGGGACACTGGTGTATTATATTATCAATTCTTTCGCTCATTTTGATCCCCTCGTCTAATTCCAGGTATGATAATGCCTGAGCTTCTCCTGGTATGCCGCTGGCTGCCTGAGAATATGTCCAGTCAGACTCACATGTAAACGAGCGGTAGGTTTTCTTTTCAAGCTAAGAACAAAACTAATGAGGAAAAAATAACAAAACACAACCAAACGATCTTCCTGTTTATTCATCTGCTTTATGTAATTCTTTT
>NW_003852538.1:1528834-1559190 GCF_000181295.1 Otolemur garnettii | reverse complement strand
ATATACCACAGTTTGTTGATCCATTCGTGGATCGATGGGCACTTGGGCTTCTTCCATGACCTGGCAATTATGAATTGGGCTGCAATAAACATGACACTTTTAGGATTTTTAACCATCTACAATCTCCTCCTGCTCATATTCAAGTGGCAGGGCTCAGACAAAGCCTGGGCTGTTCCCAAAATGATGACGTGCTAACAGTTTCCCTTTTGCAAAGCTGCTTCCCCTAGATCCTGTAGCTACAGGATCCCCAGATCCATGATCTCTCATCTGCAATTCTGAAATCTGAAGAGCTGTGAAAGGAGACAGACTTTTTGAAACATACTTGGTGTCACAATTTCAACTGTACCAATGTGAACCTATTTTTAGACTTTCATTTCTTGTGAATATTCATTCAAGTTGCTACAGAAATATGGACGTGTTTGATAGCAGGCTCTCCCTGAGACTCCATTGGGGATTTTATATAATACAGAGTATATCACTCTCAACATCACTGTTTTAAAATTTCTTCAAAATTCTGAAACCTGTAACATCTGTGGTGCTACCATTTTTGGCTGAGGGATTATGGACCTGTAACTAGGAGCAGGCTTTGGGTACAGCTTTGTCTGAGCCCAAGTAAACAATTTTCAGGAGAAAAAGAAGAGGAAAAAGAACTTGTTGGATGAGGAGAGGGTGGAAAGTACAGGGTGTCCCAAAAATTGCCCCTAAAGCCACCACACATAGGGAAAATGGGAAATTTTAGCTAAATGTAAATTTATTTACAAAACATTCCTTACAAGATTTTACAAAGAGGTGGCCAACATGTAGAGCATATTTTGTAAATGTTTTGTTAAATTTTACAATAAAAATTTTGTACGTAAAGGCACAGTTAGTTATAATTTTCCACATTCCCAAGTGTATGGAAGTTTAGGGGAGACTTTGGGGCACCCTGTATTATCAAGAGCAAATTCGCAGAGTAGAGAAAGGAAGTGGTTAGTTCAGGTGAGATAAGTGACCATCGCTGGACAAAATCCTTTTGGACAGTAGGGGACAGAGCTTCCTGTACTCTTACGCCTGCCAAGTATTTGTGAAAAAGTTAGAAAAGAATATTCTGCACGTTAAGAGCTAATTCTCTCAAATAATAGAGAATAAATAATAATTGGCTGGCAAATTCCAGAAAATGATAAAACCCCACAACAAAACAGAAGTGCTGAGCAGACATAGCAAAGTTAATGAGAAGGAATTACAGCGCTCACCTAGAAGAATGAACGTATGGATTTTATTCCATGGACATGCAGGATTTTTAAAGCAAAATAAACAAGTACAGAGCATGCTATTTCCCATAATGCTTTATTTGGAAAAGTCTGATACTTTTTAATTGAGTATGTATAACAGTGTTTCCCTGCAATTACCCTCCCATAAAGCAGGGCAGAGTATATTGTACAAACATCCTGACTGATGTCCCTGAGTCATAGTGAAACACTATCCAGATTACAGCTATTAAAATTTACAGAAACCTTTTGCTGAGTGTTATTAGGTTTGTGGATTAATAAAATGACCCACTTGTTTTCATTGTTCTCTAGCAAGGAATAACAATGTTGATTTTAAGTTTCATTGATTACTCTTCTTTTGCATAGATTTTAGATGGCTATTTTGCTCAATGAAATCTCATTGCTGCTTAAAAAATTTCTAAATACATTTTCTAAAAAATGATCCCTTTCATTTTCTTTTTACCTTCACTCTCCTTTGCTCACACGGTCTCTGTTTTTCTCACTTTTATTTCTCCCCACTTTTCCACAGGAATGCTTGGAGTGGGTGGGATGGGGTGAGGGGATTGGCTCAGCCTCCCCAGCAGGGCAGCTCAGTGGGGCCTGGATGCTCACAACTGGAGTTCAAGTCCCTGCTCGGTCATTTACAGGATGTGGGGTTTGGAGCACCTTGGTCTCTAAGGCAGAGTTGTTAATCGTTTCTTCTTTGTATGACCCTGACAGCGTGTGTTTGCATCCCTGTTATTACACTGCAGTTTAATTACCCGTTTTCCATGTCTCTTAGGCTCCATGTGTATTTATCCCATATTTCCAGGCTTGGCCTCTGCTGGATGAGAGATAGATGCCTTTAAATAAATACATCCTGGTTAGAACCAGGCCATAGAACTGTGGCCTCAGTTACTAAATGTGACTCAGTAAGACTGGTTCACTAGCAAACGGTCCCAACGGAGGTGGCCCCCAATTTTTTTATGCACCTTGATTTTGTGGGAAACCATGGTAAAGGTTCAAAGTTCCTGGGTCATTAGCAAAAATGGAAGGAATGAAGGAAGGGAGAGAGAGAGGGAGGAAGGAAGGAGAAGGAGAGGAAGAGATGAATAGAAAGAGGAGAGGAGGAAGGAGGGCGGGGGGGGGGACGGAGGGGAAAGATCTTTTGCCTGTTTCCATTCCCCTGTTTCTATAGAGTTGGAAAGATTTTCTTTGTTTCTTCTTCTTCTTCTTTTTTCTTTTCATTTATTAGTCTTCCAGTAGACACTGGAAAACCTGCTAGACAAATTCTAAAAGCACTATAAGGATTGAAAATACTTTCTTAGGGGTAAAAACCCTTAGCAAAAGAATGCAAAGTCCCATGTGTTCAATGCTACTGCATGCAAAGCCCTGTAACATATCAGCTCTTCTTATGCTAACACTTCTGTAAACTTGGTACAATTATCCTCACCTTGCAGGGATGGGACAGTTATCTTCATCAGAGAAAGGCTTCACAGAGAAGGATATGTTTGAAGCAACTCCCTGAAAAATTGGGGGGGAGGTTGTTAAATGAAAAGGGGTGGAAGGCCATTCCTTGGAGTTGGAAGGAGACAAAATGTAATTTTTACACTGTGAGTGGGGTTCCACCTTGGGGTGGATGTGCATGACATGTTGGAGACTGATGTAGAGTGAAGCTGGAAAGACAAGCTGGGCAGAGGGGTTGTGAAAGTGGTGTGTTTGTGGTGGCATTAAGCTTGGACTTGGTCCTTAGTGCAGTCGAGGGCCAGAGCATCTGTAGGCCTGGAATTGGCGCAGACATAGTTATCTCTGGAGAATGGGAACTCTAGTGTCAGTGTGGGGAATGTGCTGGAGAAGTCACCAGGGAGCACAGGAGTAGGAGGGAGGAGGTGCCTCTGGTCGGAACCAGTGGAAGGCCTGCTCCCATCAGGGCATAGCAGGAGCTGTTAGAGCTTCAGGTACTTCAGGGGCAGAACTCCAGGACTTGGTGACTGCCGTACCTACCTATGGGGCCGGGGGCGGCGGTACTGTTCCCATTGCCCCTAGCCTGGGAAATTGGGTAGTTTGTGGTTATTTATTGCAAAATAATTACCATGTTTGCGTCTTTATTTGTGCCAGCTGCTATGCTCAGTGCCTTAAAGAGATTTATTTTTTTCATTTAGTTCTCTCAACAGCTCCATAGTATAAATAAAATTATCCTTTTTTTTTTTTTTTTTACAAATAAGGAAAATTAGACTCAGAGAAATTAAATAACTCTCCAAAGTCATTCTGCCTATACATGGCACAGCTGCCATGGAATCCTCAGGCTGCTTGACTCCAAAGCCGCGCTTTAATCCCTGGAAGGAGAGCGGGCCCTGGAAAACAGATAAATCTAGCTTCATACATGCTGAGTTTGCAGTTGGAGAGTTTCCAGAATGATGCCAGGGTATTGATGACAGCATGCACCTTTACAGCGCCCGTTCTTTCTCTGACTTGACCCAGACTTAAATTCTTGGTCACAGACTCAACCCAGTGGTCTCTCCAGTCATGTCGCTCTCTCCAAAGTTAGACCAAATGGAGGGGTCAGAAGCCCCAAACTTAAGACCTGTACCAGACACTAACCATGGTTAGTATATATTTGTGGCAGGTGACTCCCAAGGTTTCTTAACTTACTTACGCCTTTTTCCAGTCACATTGTAACTGAAATTTGATGCATTTTGAAGGCAGAAATGTCTTTTTTATTTCTTATGGTGGAACTAAAGGTCTTATGTTACATTAGTCATTTTCTTAATATTTATTTTTATAAACTGGCATTGTCTTCATTCTTGTAGTACATCAGATCATAATATAGTTTCTGAAGGTATTCTATAAATGTTTGTTTGATGGGTCAGCTACAAGAGTAATATGAGGTCATTGTAGAAAAATCAGAAAATAAACATGTATAGAACAATGTAAATAAAAAGAAAAACCCAGCTCCACGACTTGAAGGTAATTGCTGCTAACATTTAATCTATTGTCTATTTCCTGACAGTCTTTTTAGTGTTCACATATTTTTACCTAAGTGTGATCATTTTCCACTTATAATGGGAAAAACATTTTCCTTTATCATTAAACATCTGTGTAAACACCAGTTTTTATGTCTTCATGAGAGTTTATTCTCCCCTGCTCCACATGAGGAAATTGAGCCCCAGAGAACTTGAAACATTTCCTTAATTGTGGAGTAAATATGACTCTGTCTTATACATTATGTGACCTCTCAATCTTGTGAGGAAGATCCTAAGTTTAGACAAATAACCATTCTTGAGTGGAGCATACGGGAGATTGATTGGGAGCTGTTCAAAGGGCCTGCAGGAGTTTGGAGGAAGAAGGGAATACAGCCTTGTCTCTTCTGGGGAACTAGGAAGGTTTTATGGAGCAGATTGTGTCTGAGATGGGTCTCCAGTGATGAGCAGCCATTTGACATTGAAGAAGGACAGTTGGGGCAGGGACGATGTAAGCAGAGACATGATGATAGAAATGCTTGCAACCTATTTGGGAAATTGAAATTAACCCAATTAGGTTAACTCTTGGGATACAATTGAAGGGTGAGATAAAATTGAAGTTCAGCTACTTTATAGCTGAATAAGGAGGAAAGAAGTTTGATTAGAAATATGCCTTAGAAGAATTCCTCTGGCAGCAGGACCTGCGGCTGATTGCAGGGAACAGGTGCCTGAGAGATCACTGATTCAGTACACACCATTGTGTGCTGGGTATGTCAGCTAGAAAAATGCAACACATAAAGTTTCCAAGTGGTTTGGTTTGGAGACTGGTAGCACTATTAAGAATGAGAATATTTGGGTAAGAAGCGTCCTCAGGATTCGGGTGTGCTGAGTTTGAGTGGTCCAGAACTTAGTCAGCTATTCAGTTTGCTGCTTCTGAGAGAGAGCAGGGGAGATGTCCTTACCTTTGGGAATTCTGGTCAGTTAGGTGGTCATGGTTGATATTAATATTAAGAGGTGATAGATGTAGTGTGGGAACTGATGAAATCATGGGAGAAGAGATCATAAATCCACATCTAACATTTCTTGAGCTCTAAGTACGTGTCAGACACTGTTGAAAGTACTTGGCAGATAGTATCACTTAATCCTCACAATGACCCTGTGAGGGAGGGACTATTAACATCTCCATTCAATAGAAATCTCGTTTTATAGATGAAGAAAATGAGGCCCTTTCTGAAAACAGCCCAAAGGTTTTAAATCGGGGGATTTGACCTCAGGCAGGCCGACTCTACTAAGCACGTGTTTAGTAGACTCTACTTATGCTGCTCCACGGACAGCAGTGAGGGAGAAGAAAAATCCCAGCATAGGAGATAGGCCGGGAAGAGAAATTTGCAGAGATCGAAGAGGAGGAGTTGGAAAAGGTACTGGGGAAAAAAAGCTGAGCGGCTGTGGTCACAAGGACAGGAAGACAGTGCCAGGTACCACCGGCATTTTTTCAGCTGAAAGATACCTTGATGTTGGTGTGACCCAAGTGCTAACAAAATAACAAAGTGAAGTATATGCAAGAATGGTTACCAATGGCTCATAATTATTATTTCAGGGGTTTGGTTAATAAATTGGTAGTTTCCAGACCTCCTTCCTCAAGACTATCTTTTTACTGCAATTCAATGAGAATTTATTGACCAATACTACAAATTTAAACTATGCTAGGCACCGAGAGTGCTATCAAAAGGACATTTATTTATTTCTTGACTAAATATTTATTGAGAACTTGTACTGGGCTAGGCACCGTGTTTGGCAGTGAATACTGACCAGTAAAACAGAAATGGTCCCTGACCTCCCGGAGGCTTTGGTCTAGTGGGGGGGGGCATGCTTTTGATCACACATACGATATATTTATATATGTTTACAAACTGTGTTGAGATCTATGAGATCCATGAATGATCTTTCCTGGAAACAAAGTTTATCAATAAGAGAATAAAATAGCGTGCAAAAATGAGCTACATTTCTTAGAATGATTTTTATACCATTGATTTGTTTAACAATTCTTATTTTCATTGATACATGAAGGAAAATTATTCCAAACACTAATACAATTATTGTCTTTCTCAACTAGTAGGCTGTAGTTTTACTTTTCATTTGCTTTATTCTGTAGGTATTTTTCTTTCTCTATTTTTGCTTTGCTTGTGAGGATGTATAACCGTGGCAGCAGCTTACTGGTGGAGGGTTCATTCTAGTGGCCAGCAGACAAAGAAAATGGATCCAGGAATCATATTAATAAAAAGGGGTGGGGGTCCATGTAGGGTTTTAGCACCTCAATTTCAAGGTGCTTTGAGCCTAATAGAAAGTGTGTGTGTCCTCTCCACAGCAGAAGTAGGTGGCTAAATTAAGTAGCTGAACTTCCTTACATACTTCAGTTGAAGTCTCTTAAGAGCAAGATCAATGTTTTCTACAAAGTGTTATTATAAAAAAACCTCGAGTGAGCACTCCAGGGCCAAGTCCTGTGGACATTCAGTTGTTAACAGCACTCCCGTCGACTCCTAACGTTGGTTTACACTGTTGATTTGTGTACAGATGAAATGTCAGAAGAGGTTGTGTTTTTCCATGAAATTCAAAATGTTTGACAACGTGCTTTTTCTTTCATTTCCAAATGCTTTTCAACTTCACACAGAGATCCCATTCTCATAGCCCTGACCGAACATTTGGCAAGACTCTGGCAAATCTTGAGGAACAGGTGTTTTATTTACAAAGTAAGAAAGAGCGGCTATCACAATTTTGGGAGGTAGAGAAAAACTCAAAAGAAGAGGTCATTTTGGAAAGAAAAAATAAACGACTTTGTTTGTTCTAAGGTACAAAAGGAAAACACATATAGTGCAATTTCTAAAATTAATTTGTTTTTCCTTAGAAACCATAGAGGTAAGGCAACTTTTTTTCAAAGACATTTAATGTCTAAAATTTTTGTGTATTTCACATAGAATGGGTAAGACAAAGAAAATAATTTTTCAAAACTCTATGGCGGAAGAGTAATGACAAGAATAGTTTCTGAGGTGGTCATTACAGAATACGCACAGAGAGACTATTGTATGTGTGCTCTACTAGATTTTGTTTCATAAACACATTTAAAAATTTTACAATTTAATATCAACCTCCTTAAGTGCCAGAAGCCTTTAGGCTTTAACGCTCTTTAGGAGGTTAATTAGGAAAACTATTCTTTCATCATTTCCACTCATTCAACAAATAGTCGTTGAGTGCCTGCTATGGAAAGACATTGTGCTTGTTTCTGGAGACACAGCAAGTAAACAAAACAGATAAAAATCCCTGCCCTTTACATTCCTGAGTGAATTTGCATTCTAGAGAGGCAGACAATTAGCAAATAGATAACTAGTACGTATAGAATGTCAAGTGGTAATTAGTGGAAAGAAAAAAGCAGCTACCGACGGATAGGGAGCCTGAGGAGAGGAAAGGTGAATTGAAGTTTTAAATCCTAGCATTTTGGGAGGCCAACATGGGAGGATTGTTTGAGGCCAGGAGTTTGAGACTAATCTGGGCAACATAGCAAGACCTTGTCATTACAAAAAATTTTAAAGAATTAGGTTGGTCTGGTGGCTGGAGCCTGAATTCCCTGCTCTTGGTAAGCTGGGGTAGGGGGATCACTTGAACTTAGGAGTTTGAGGTTGCAGTGAGCTATGATGCTGCCACTGCACTCCCGCCCAGGTAACAGAATGAGACCCTGCATAAAAAAAAAGAAAAGAAGAGAGAGGCCAGGGAAGGGCTCAGCACCAGCAGAAGTGACATGTGAGAAAGACCTGAAGGAAGGTGGACCACACAGGTATCCGTCGGGTGGAGCCTTCCAGGCAGACTAAACAGCACATGCCAAGGTGGGGCAGGTGGGAGCAGGCCTGTGAGGTCTGATGCGCAGCAGAGGCGGTGTGGCTGCCGTGCACCGGACAGGGAAGGGAGGAGGTCCAGCTGGGCACTGCAGGGACTTTGGATTTTATGTGAGTGCAATGGAAACCACTAGAGGATTTCGGAGAGGAGCCACTTGGTTTAATTTACACTTAAAAGACTGTCTGTCTGCTGAGCGGGAATAGATGCGTTATGGGGTGGGGAAGACGCAGGGCTGCGACTGCTCTGGCCGGGGTGGTAGCAGCGGAAATGAGGACAAACCCGGGATTAGGGGTGGGATGCTGGACATGTTCTGAGCATAGAGCTGACAGAATTTGCTGATCGATTGGATGTGGGGTTTGTGAGAGGGAGGGAGGAATCAAGAAAGAATTCAAGGGTTCTGACCTGAGCAACTGGAAGGATGAAACTGCCATTAGCTGAGATGTGGAAGACTGTGGGAAGAGAAAGTCTGGGAGGAAAGAAAAGAAGGCAGGAACTGAACTTGTTAATTTTGAGAGCATATTCTACGTCTGAATGGTCACACTGCGTATATGGTTGAATATAGATATCTGGGGTTCAGGCTGGAAATTAAAACTTTCGTTGTCAGAATGTAGGTGTTCTTAAAAGCCACAAGACCTTTAGAGACTACTAAGTCGGTGAGGGCAGAGACTGAAGGGCAGTGAAGGGTCAACTGTAGGGGCTGGGATGCTGAAATACTACCAGCAAAAACTGTGGAGAAGTGGCCAGTGCGAGGGAGGAAAATGGAGAGAAAACGGAGGGATATGGAAGCCATAGGAGGAACGATTCCAAGCAGGAGTGACTTACAGTGGAACGTACTCCCAACAGATTCAAGATGGAAAGTGAAAGTTCTGTAAGGTTTGGCGTGGCGCCGGCATCAATAGCTTTTACCAAGAGCAGTTTTCATGGAGTGACGGGATAGGGTCTACTTGGAGTGGATTCATTTGATCTACTTGAAATGATCTGAGATAAATACACAAAAATGTTCTCTAAGCAAAAGCCCTAAGACACATTTTCAGGTACTGAGACACCACCAGCAGCAGTGATAACTGACGTTTATTCAGACCTAACTTGTGCTGGGCACTGCTATCAAGTGCTTTCCGCACCTAGTCTCCTTCGACTCTTCACAATTGCATATGAACTAGGTACTATTATTGTCTCTATTTTATGAATGAGGAAACTGAAGTGTGCAGAATTTAAGGGACTTTTCTGAAGTCATCTGTGGTATAACAAGCTGAGGGGGTGGAAGAATCTTTATAATAGTCAAGCAATTATTTTGTTTCTGAAGTGTATTGATTACCTTTGGACACAGACTTATTCTTTAGAAACTAAGGTAGCATTTTTATTCATTCAATTTATTTCCTGTGTCTTTATTTTCCCAATATCTAACAGTTCCACAATATTTAAAACTTAGTTTCTTTAAAGTTGCTTGTCTTGTATTTTTTTGATGCAGAGAACTACTCAAAAATTTCAGTTTGTCAAATTATATTAACATGTTCAATCCCATTAGAATGTTATCAAAGAGAATGCCATTTTATAGAATGACATCTTTTTTAATGTAATTTTATTTTGAGGAACTTGATTACATTTTCAGAAGTACATTCTTAAAATAATGATATTGAAAAGCCATTGAACACCTAATGTGCTTACTTTGTGTTTACAACCTCTCTGCAAGCTGGACATTATTGTTATCGACGCTTTATACACAAGGAACAGGAGATTTAGAGAAGTTGAATAAATGGCCCAAAGTCACAGAGCTTGTAAGCAGTTGAGTAAGAATTGACCCCATGTCCTCCAAAATTACATTCCATGCTCTTTCCACTACAACATGCATGTAAATTTGGTTAATTCCAATACTCAGCTTGAAATATTATATCTGTACTCATCTGTGTAAAATTGATTACCCTCATTTGATGCACCGCTGTAACTCTCCAGCTGGTGCAACAGGGGCCCACAGTCTTAGGAAGCCTGTGTGCATTTTTAAATTAGACATGTTTTCTCTGGGAAGCATGTGAGCGGTTTATTATTATTTTTCCTTATTAGGGTTGGTTCTACGTAACCCAAGAGAGGGAAAAGCAACACTGGTGGTTTGCATGGCTGTGCTTTTCATAGTTGCTGAGCTTTTGTGAGGATGTAGCTGGGATTGGTTGTTGGCAGAGAATTAGAAAGAACACATGAATTCTGGAGTCGCCATGAAATGGGCCAGGAAATATGCAATTATTGCTTTGAAATGACTCCTACAACTTCCCATTGCTTCTGGAATCTCACATTCCATTTTCAAGAAAATTGTTGGTTTCTTACACTACCATGCCTGTGTCATGTCTACATTTGAGCCTCTTTGATCAAGCTTCCACTTTACGTCTAGAATGGTCTATTAAAAATGCAACTCTGATATCCTACTTATGTGCTCAAAATTCTTCCCCGACTCCTCATGACATTTAAAATAGAACACTAATCTCTCAGCATGGCCTACGGGGTCCTGCATGACCCAGCCCTTTCCTACTCTTCTGCCACAGCCAGCCTGGGTTTCCATTATGCTGTAGCCCCCAGGCTTTTTTTTTTTTTTTTTTTTAGGACAGATTTTTCACTTTGTTGTTCAGGCCAGAGTGCAGGGGCATCATAGCTTATAGCAACCTCAAACTCTTGGGCTCAAGCAATCCTCCTGCCGCTGCCTCCCAAGTAGCTGGGACTATAGGTGCCTGCCATAAAGCAGGTTAATTTTTGAATTTTTAGTAGAGACAGGATCTTTCTCTGGCTGATCTCCAACTCTTGAGCTGAAGGGATCCTCCTGCCTCCGTCTTCCAGAATGGGAGGATTACAGGTGTGAGCTACCCCACCTGGTCCAGCCCCAAGGCTTTCTAGAAGCTCTGCCACATATTTCTCTTCCTCCTGGCTCACATAATACTGCTTCCTCTGCCTAGAACATTCTTCCACTCTTGGTAAGAGCTGCCTCCTCAGAGGCCTTCTCCAACCACCCAGTCTAAATTAGGATCCCTGTTATCATTCCTCTAATTTGTGCTTTTCCTTCAGAGTAGTTATTGAGATTTGGGATTACATTTTATTTGTATATTTATTTTATATCATCACACCACCCCCCACATACATATAAAAGGAAGCCAAACCTTGGCCTGGTATACAATACATGTTCAGTAACATTTTTTGAAAAAATGAATGCCCTTTCACAAGCTGTTTTCTCAACCTAGGATACAACTAAAATAGCTAACATTTATTTTGCACTAATATCCCAAGTATCGTGACGTCATCCCAATTCAGTTGTTTCTAGAGCTGGAGCAAGGTTGGGAAATGCACTTGTGTGAGGGGGGATGTTTCATGGGAGGACTCTGACTCTCTGTTCTGCTGCAGTTTATTCACTGCCTTGAAAGCAAGTGAGAGCGAAAGAGCACAAAACGTGCAGGAAAGGATTTGGTCAAAATATATCTAGAGATTATTACGTTCTGGACAGCATTATGCAATCAAGAAGCTGAGATATATAGGTGGATGTATGTGGGTTCATTTTAAAGAGCTGGAGATTCTCATTAGCTTTTCAATCTTTTTGGTTGATATAAGTAAGGATAAAACTCAATTGTCCCTGCCTCTAATTTGGAAAATACCCATTTAGTGGCCTCACAGGATGCTTGACTGGGAACGGAGATGGGTTAAAGTTGTCGTTTTAGCTCCCTCTGCTGGTGGTGAATGGTGCTTTTAGCAGAAGGCTGGTGAAAAAACTCAAGTTTACACTCATGGGAAATGAAGCGGGTGGTGGTGGGGAGGACCAGAGGGGTACATTCGCACACAGCAGGTATAACACACGCTATCTGGATGATGGGCACACTTACAAATTTGACTCAAATGGTACAAAAGCAATTTATGTAACCAAAATGTTTGTACTGCCGTAATATTCTAAAATATAAAAATGTTAGGTATAAAACACCTTTGTCATTATTGCTGTACTGTCCTTAGTCAAGGCACACATAACTCTTTGTTTTTAAAAGATGTTTAATGGCATTATTAAGATACAATTTATCATAAAGTTCACTTATTTGAGGAGTATAATTCAATAGTTTTTACTGTTTGCTGAGTGTGCAGCCATCACTATAATTTTAGAACATCTTCCTCAGTCCTGAAAAAAGCCTTTCTATGCACTAGCCACAGCCTCCTGTGTCCTCCCCCCTCCCCTGCCACCCACTCTTGGAAGCCACTTCTTTACTGTCTGTCTCTACAGATTGACCTGTTGTGAACATTTTGGATAAAAAGGATCGAGCAGCGTGGTCTTTTGTGACTGCCTACTTCACCTAGTATACTGTTTTTGAGGGTTATCTATAGTGTAGAATGTATCAGCATTTCATTACTTTTTAAAAATGGAAGTATAATTTTAATTTTTTTATTTATTATGGGTCCATAAAAGTAGTGTATCTCTATAGGATACATGTGGTGTTTTGACACAGGCATACAATGTGAATTAATCGAATCAGAGTAACTGGGGTGTCCGTCACCTCAGGCACTTATCGTTTCTTTGTGTTGGAAACATTCCAGTTCCACTCTTTTAGTTATTTTAAGGTATACCCTAACCTATTGTTGATTACATTGTTGTGCTATTAAATAGTGTTCATTCTTTCTAACTATATTTTTTGCATCCATTAACCATCTCCACTGTATTTCCCCTTCCCTGATCCCTTCCTGGCCACTGGTGACCATCATTTTACTCTTTGTCTCCATAAGATCAGTTGTTTTTAATATTTAGCTCTCACGTATGAGTGAGAACATGCAAGATTTGTCTTTCTGTGCTTGAATCATTTCACTTACTATAACGTTCTCCACTTCTGTCCCTGTTGTTGCAAATGACAGGATCTCATTATTTTTGTGGCTACATAATATTCCATTGTGTATATGAACCATAATTTCCTTATCTGCTCATCAGTTGATGGACATTAAAGTTGATTCCAAATTCTGGCTATTGTGAGTTAGTGCTGCAATAAACACGGGAGTGCAGGGAACTTCCCGACACACTGAATTCCCTCCTTTGGATATTCACCCAGCAGTGCGCTTGCTGGTCACTTGGTAGTTCTATTTTTAGTTTTCTGAAGAACTTCCATACCAATCTCTATAGTGGTTCCATTAATTTACACCCCACCAACAGTGTATGAAGGTTTCCCTTTCTCCACATCCTCACCAGCATTTGTTATTACCTGTCTTTTTGATACAAGACATTTTAACTGACATGAGATATTTCACTGTAGTTTTAATTTGCATTTCTCTGATGACTAATGATGTTGAGCATTTTGTCATATACCTGTTGGCCATTTGTATGTCTTCTTTTGAGAAATGTCTATTTAGATCTTTGCCATTTCTCAATTGGATTATTGGACGTTTTCCTATTGAATTTTTTGAGCTCCTTACACATATGAATTATTGATCTCTTGCTAGATGAACAGTTTGCAAATATTTTCTTCCATTCCGTGAGGTGTCTCTTCCATTTGTTGTTTGTTTGCTGCACGGAAGCTTTTTAGCTTGATGTGATCCATGTGTCCCATTTTGCTGTGGTTGCCTGTGCTTTGGGAGTATTACTCAAGAAGTCCTTCACCAGACCAATGTCTTGACCCATTTCCCCAGTATTTTCCTTTAGTAGTTTCAGAATTTCAGGTCTTAGACTTAAGTTTTTAACCCATTTTGATTTGATTTTTGTAAATTGGGAGAGACAGCAGTCTAGTTTCATTCTTCTGTGTGTGGATATCCAGTTTTACCAGCATTATTTATTGAAAAGACTGTTCTTTTCCCAGTGAATGCTGTTGGCACTTTTGTCAAAAACTGATGGACTGTAAACATGGAGTTATTTCTGGGTTCTCTATTCTGTTCCATTGGTCTGTGTGTCTGTTTTTATGCCAGTACCATGCTGTTTGGTTACTATAGGTCTGTGGTATAATTTGAAGTCAGGTAATGTGATCCTCCAGTTTTGTTCTTTTTCCTCAGAAGGGCTTTGGCTAGCTGGCTTTTTTGTGGTTCCACATAAATGTTATGATTATTTTTTCTATTTCAGTGAAGAATGTCATTGGCATTTTGATGGGGATAACATTGAATGTGTAGATAGCTTTTGGTAGTAAGTGCATTTGAAAAATGTTGACTCTTCCAATCCATGAGCATGAAATTTCTTTCCTTTTTTTTTTATATTGAGACAGAGTCTCATTTTGTCACCATCTGTAGAGTGCTGTGACATCATAGCTCATAGCAACCTCAAACTCTTGGGTTCAAGTGATTCTCTTGTCTCAGCCTCCCAAGTAGCTGGGGCTACAGGCACCCGCCACAACGCCCAGGTATTTTTTGTTTGTTAGTTTAGCAGGCCTGGGCTGGGTTTGGACCCACCAACCTTGGTGCATGTGGCCGGCACCCTAATCACTGAGCTGTGGGCACCCAGACTCTTTCCATTTTCTTTTTTGTGTGTTATGTGTGTGTCCTCTTTAATTTCCTTTATCAATGTTTTATATTTTTCATTACAGAGCTCTTTCACTTCTTTGGTTAAGTTTCTATCTAGGTATTATATTTTATTTGTAGCTACTATAAATAGGATTACTTTTTTGGTTTCTTTTTTTCTGACTGTTTACCATTGGCATACAGAAATGCTACTGATTTTTGTATATTGATTTCGTATTCTGTAACTTTACTGAATTTGTTTATCAGTTCTGTGTGGAGTCTTTAGATTTCTATATATATAAGATCAGATTATCTGTAAACAAGAGTAATTTGACTTCTTCCTTTCCAATTTCTTTTTCCTTGCTTCTCCTGGGAACTTTACTTTATCCACAACTTTTGGGAGCTTCATTGGGTTAAATCTCCATGAAGTTCTCTGACCTTCTTGTACCTGAAAATTGATATCTTTCTCTGGCTTTGGATATTTCTCTCTTATTATTTTTTTGAATAAACTTTATATCCCAATCTCTCTCTCTACCTCCCCTTTAAGGCCAATAACGCTTAGATTTGCCCTTTCGAGGTTGTTTTCTAATGCACCATTCTTTTTGTTTTTTTTTTTTTACTTTTTTCTTTTTTCTCTTTTCACTGTATATTTTCAAATAATCCATCTTCATGCTCACTAATTGTTCTGCTTGGTGAATTCTCCTATTGAGAGACTCTGATGCTTTTCTCAGATTGTCAGTTGAGTTCTTTAGCTCTAGAATCTCTGCTTGATTTGTAAAAATTATTTTATATCTTTGTTAAATTTCTGATAGGTTTCTAAATTCCTGCTCTGTATTGTCTTGAAGTTTGTTGGGCTTCCTTAGGGAGCTATTTTGAATTCTTTGTCTGAAAGGTTACATTATCTCTCTCACTCAGGATTGATCACTGGTAACTTATTTAGTTTGTTTGCTAAGGTCATGTTTTCCTGGATGTTCTTTATGCTTATGGATGTTCATTGATGTCTGGGCATTGAAGAGCTAGGTATTTATTTTAATCTTCACACTCTGAACTTGTTTGAACTCATCTTTCTTGAGTTAGCTTTCCAAATATTCAAAGGGAATTGAGTGTTTTGGTCTAAGTCTTTGGTCACTGTGGCCATATCAGCACTGGTGGTGCCCCAAGCCCAGTACTGTGTATTTGCAGCTCCTGATGATGGTACCACCTTGGTGGACTTGGGGAAGATAGGGGAGAATTCCCTGGATTACAGGCAAAAGATTTTTCTTTCTTCTCTCTCTCCTCTGGGAACACAGATTCTCTTTCCACTGGGTATGCTGGCGTGATGTTGCCAGGGGAAGAGGGGGAAGAGTGGTATAGCAGAACAAGACTGTCTTTTCTGCTCTCTTCAGTTGCCCTCTCCTTGATGTAATGTTAAAACCAGGTCATATGGTCACTCACCTGAGTTTTGGTTCTTCTGACAGTGCTTCTTTGCAGGATGGTTATTGAATTTGGTGTTCATGTGGAGGGATGGTCACTTGTGGCTCCTAGTCAGCTGTCTCGCTCCACTTCAGCTCTACTTCAGGACTGTCTATTGCCAAACAATATTCAATTTTATGGATATGCCACATTTTGTCTATCTATTCATTATCTGATGGATAATTGGGTTGTTTATACTTTTTGGCTATTATGAGTAATATTTCTCTAAATATTAGTGGATAGGTTTTTAGGTGGACATATGTTTTTAATTCTCTTGAGTAGATAGGAGTGGGATTTCTGGATCATACCTCCATTTAACATTTTGAGGAACTGCCTGATACTTCTGAAATGGGTGTACCATTTTATATTCTCACAGATGTGCTCTTTTGAATAGGTTTAGCAAGTAATATCTAAGAGAAAGAGAAACTAAATTCAGGAAATGTCTTTCATCATTTATTCTTATATACTACTTATGTACTTTCATATTGTCCCATTTGCTCTTTAAATTATTGTTCAATCTATCTTTTCTTCTCCATCATTACCACTGTGGATTTTTTAAATTTTAATTAAATATTTTATTTTATTTTTAGAGATAGGTTTCACTACATTCCCTAGGCTAGACTCAAACTCTCAGACAGAAGGGATGCTCTTGCCTCAGTCTCCCAATTAGCTCAGACTACAGGTGTGAGTCACTATGCCCAGTGAAAGTCTCTTTAGTTTACCCGCTGTCAAGGTGGATGGTGACATGATGTTCAAGCTCCCACTCAGCTCAGAAATACTGGGTTGGAGTGAGATAAGATAAGGAATTATATGGAATACACAGAGATTTACTCCTCTGCTCTGCTCTTCTCCTGGACCGTCATTCCATTAGCTGGTCCATTTCCTTTCAGTTCCTTCCCACATCCCCAAATTCCCAGCTCTGTGTCTATGATGTTGAGCCCTGCTCTTCCTCCACCTAGGAACTATTGGATTCAATGTCTAGTCCACAAACATAGCCAAATTTTTGTCATATTCCATAAACATGGGCAATTTTCGTGCTTCACTCTTTCATTTGCAAATTTAAAATGACACTCTAAATTCTAAATCAAGAAAATGAACCTCCAGTATGGAAGCAATTGAGAAAGTTGTATAGTCATTTACACATGTAAATTTTTTTATGGCTGACAATATTAAATTTACTCTTGGGAAAATTGAAAGTTATAAACTGCAACTCTAATTTGCTACTGTGAATAAGATGATAACCCCAAATTTTATTTTACTATTTTGTAAGGGTTCATTGGACCAGTAATGCAAGAGGCATTTCAAAAGTTGGATTGCCCTTGAAAAGAAAATGCCAAGTATGTTAAACTGTGCACTTAGTTTTCTCTGTGGAAGAATTAATCCTACATTCAATGGACTGCACAGTTCTTCCGAGCTCTAAGTGTATTTGCAATTAAGACTCTGTACTTGCTGCGTACTGGTGGATTCTGTCTCCTGGAAAGCTTTGTTTCTTTGTGAAACTTAAAATCCTGCCATTGATCTGTACTCACAAAACCCTGTTGATTTAAACAGGACTCCCTGGGGTGGAACAACAGTGAAACCAAGAGACTCAATTTACTCAGATTGGGTTTCAGGAAACATATTTAATAGCAGACAGTTCCTGTTTTCATTGTTTTCCATTTAAGTTCCTACGAAATCAGATTGTCTTTAAATAGATGCTGCTGCCATTGGGAGAAGATTCAGTTTCACATCCCTAAAGAAATAAAGAGTTTTGTAAAAATTCACTCTACCTTAGCCTCACTTACAATGGGCCCAACTCAGGCCATATGGATCAAGGCTAACACAGTGATAGAATAATGACACCAAAGATGTGAAATGCACACTGTTTTAAGACTTTTTAGTGTAACCCTCCATAACCAAGGAATAATTTCTGGTGGTTGGGGGTGAATATGAATTTCCTTTGAGGGCAATCCCATTTTATCTGTTTTTGAAATGTAATACATGCTGGTATTAAAGCTTTCTGAGGAAAGAAACAAGGGGAAATAGTTTGAGAAAATTATCACTTGTGATTAATTCCAGTCAGAAAGGTCCTGAATTTGGCAGGATTTCTGGAGTTTTGTCTTGAAAGAGATGAATTCTAACCAAACTATAATAATGGTAATGGTAGTGATGATAACTAGTATCTGTTGAGCACATAGTGTGTGTTACTGGTCTATGTTAAGCATAAAATACATATAAAATCTCATTTATTATAAGATCAGTTTATAATGGTTTGGATTAATACTTCCACCCAGAAAGGCTGGACAGTGTGGTGGTTAGAGGAGGGTACAGGGTTTTATTTCTTATTCTACCACTTACTAAATATGTGACCCTGATGAAGTTTCATTCTGAGTCTCAGTTTCTTAATCCACACAATGGCATAATAAAGCCCACTTCACTGGGTTTTGTGTGGATTAAATAGTACAGGCCAGTGGAGGAGACAGGCAAAACACTTTGTAATACAGTGGGATCAATTTGATTTATTGTAAAGTGCTGGTCGCAGCTTTCAGGGGACCTCCTGTTCTTCCAGGACCTTGAGGATGCCAGATGCTCTGGAGCCACCATAAGTGGTGGCTTGGGATGGGAATACCTCTGGAGAAAGCCAGGGAAGGGTGTCCCAGTCTGAAGGAGTACTGTGATCTTGGGGAATTGCATCTCACTGCACAGCTGGGAAGGAAGCCTGTCGCATTAAGAGATGAGGCAGAGAACTCAGCAAGCCCAGGTCATAGAAGACTTTGGATTTGAATTGCATTTAGGGAATTCAGACTTTCTTGCGAGGTCAGAAGGGAGCCACTGAAGAGTTTAAGTGGCAGAGTGACATGATTAGACTTGTTTTTGTGAAGTTCACTCTCTTGGAGATTAAAGATTTTGTGATCAGAGATCCTTTCTTGACCCCAAGTTTGAGCACACTGATGACCTCGACTGCTTTGGTTTGAGGACTGCCATCAGGTGACTTAACACCTATTTGACTCCTGCTGCACTGATATCAGTTATTTTCTTACTGGAGATAAGTGGTGTGGTTTAGAGCAGTAATCCCCAACCTTTTGACACTAGGCACTGGTTTCATGGAAGACAGGTTTTCCAAATGGGGCTGCGGGGTGGGGGTGGGGTGGGGTGGGGCTCTGACAGGAGGTGGAGCTCAGGTGATGGTGCCAGCAACAGCAGTGGCTGTGAATGCTGAGGAAGCTTCCTTGGCTGGCCCACCTATGCTATGCAGCTCGGTTCCTAACAGGCCACAGATAGGGGACCTTTTTGGCACCTGGGATCAGTTTCATGGAAGATCCAGTGATGGGTGTGGGAGTGTGGGGTGGATGGGATGGGGGCAGAGCTCAGCCGTGATGCAGTGTAGCCAGGTTCCTAACCGGCCATGGACTAGAATTGGTCCACAGGCTGGGGGTTGGGACTACAGGTTCAGAGGATGAACCTGCTCACAGGTGTCACTGGGCCACATGAACACTTTTTCCTCCAGTTGCCTATTGTTTGTTTGTGGATTATATAGTTACTATATTAAATGGAACTAAATTGATTTCAGATTGACTTTCAACACTTTCTTTTGGATGACAACCATTTACTGAGAGTTGACAGAGATTCAGGCCAAGTAAACTATTTTCTAATGTTAATTTCAGTAAAACAATAGTAGAAAACATTTGCAGACATACTACCTCTTCCTTTCTCCAAATGGCAGCTTGTTACTTGAGCAAAACACTCCATGAGATCAAATCTAACTGTGTGAGTGACATATTTTTTGCCTGAGGGACTATCTAGCTTCTGCTCATTTTGAATAGAAAATTGACTCTATTTTTTGATCACATCTTATATTCCTACAGGATTCTAAGAAAACCATCTTTTTAAATAAAATTAGGTGATAATGTATTTCCAGGTCATATTATACTGATTGCCAATTATTATTTTGGAGAATATTTATAAAAACATCAACACCTGCATAGTTTCAAGATTTAAGTTAGATATAGCAAAAGTAAACAGTTATATTAAAGAAAAGTATTTCTGCTTCGTATTTCCAGAGAGGCAGGCATTTAACTTGTGGACATTACTTTAGAACTTGACACGTTCTAGATTTATGGTCAAGTGAGAAAGCTGTTCAAATAGCCAGAAATATTAATCTATGCAAAGATTATAATATCCAAAGGGTAAGTAATTATAATTTTAAGAGAAATTAAATGTCAGAGGACTGTGATAAAACTTTTATTGGAAAATTTTAGTATTTCTTAAGAAAGAAAAATATGTATAATGGAAAGGAAACATATTTTCTTTGAGTTGTTCACAAAGTGACTTAGCAGTCTTGGAGCAGTTTATGTTTTACTAACACTGTTAAATCCCATCTGGTGTTTGTAAAGTCTTTAACTATCCCCTGCTGGGACAGGCAGACATTGGTTTGCATGACTGTGTGTTCCCAAAATATTTTTTTAAAAGTATCTAGTAGATTTATACCAACTGTAGCAGGATGACAGAAGACTACATTTCCATTATCTTGCCTTCAGGAATGGAGACCAATGCCACCAGGTCGCAAGATCTCCATCAGTTTTACAATTGTGACATTTAGGGAGGAATGTGAATGGTTAGTGGTTTTCAAAAGTTGTTAGGAATTCAACATCCTGTGTCAATATTACTTGAAAAATATTTATAGGTTCTGAGTCAGTGAGATGCTATTTATTCTCTGTGGAATTCATTCTAGAATGTGTGGAATATTGCCTTTGAACCTTAGTTGTTCCAATAAATTCCCTGGAATTATCTTTATTGCCAATAAACAGGTTGTTTTGCCTCCTTGAGTGATTTTTATTGTATTATGAGAGCCTGATGTCTCTGGGAAGCAACAGACTCTTTGTATATAGAGAAAATAACTTAACTGAATAAAAATTTATTGAATAACTTCTGTGTTCAAGGCTGTCTGATAGGCACTGGGAAAAATGGAAAACCATTAGATGTAGTCTCTATCTTTAAACAATTTATAGCCTATGTATAGAAATAGATTTCAAAAGGAACAAGGTAATCTAAGTTTTGAAAATGAATTATAATAGAGATACTACACTAACAGTGAGAAAGGGGTGATTAAACTTGCTTAGGGTATGAAGAAAAGTGCCACAGTGAAAGTAAAAAAGTCTTGAAAGATAAGTGTAATTTTAACTAAAGGAAGGTAGTAGATAGAGATTTATAATCCAAATAAAGTCATGGATATGTCAAAATACATTGGAAAGAATTTGTGGATAGATTCCTGAATTTTAATCTTGGCTCAGGAAGTAACAATGTAAGCTCAGACAAATATCAACTATCATTTATTGAGTTCTTACAAGTCCCAGGAACTGCTGTAGGTGCTGAAGTCACAGTGCTATCTATATACAATGGCAGGGTATCTGATAGCTTGCATTTTAGTGGGAGGAGTGGAAAGAAATAAGTAAAAATTAATGAAAAAAACAAACAGCAGGTAGCAATTAGTACTGTGATAAAATAAAACTAGGTGATACAATAGGGAGTGATGAGGGTGGGGCTGCTTTAGGTTATCCTGAGAAAAGACCCATCTAGGGCTGTGACCTTCCAGCTGAGAAGGGAAGGACAACAGACTTCCCTGTGAAGTTCAGGGTGAAGATAGTTTCAGACCATGGACCCTAAGGTGGACGCACGCTTAGCGTGTTCCAGGATATAAATAGGTTCTGCTGGTTGGAGAGAGATGAGAGAAGAGCGTGAAACCTTAGCAGGTCATCCAGGATTTTATAGTAGGGTAAAAAATTTGGATTAGATTTTAAGTATGATGGGTACAATCACGGAAGCATTTGAGTTGGTGTGTTTTATGGTGTAAGTTTCACCACAGTCACTGTGGCTGCTGGTTAGAGAACGGAGTGAGCAGGTGTGGAAGCAGAAAGATGAATTGGGAGGCTCTGCAGTAGCCCAGGTAATAATGACAGATGCACAGGCAGGCATCAAGCAGGACATGCAGGTTTTTAGCTGGAGCAACTGGGAGAGTGATGGTGACACTGGCTGACGAGGACTAGGGCAGACTGGGCAGTGTGGAGGTCAGGCCTCCTGAGATCTCTCAGCCTGTTTGCCATTTGCACAACGGCAGTAATAATGCCTACTTTGCAGGGTAGTTGTTGTTGGAAGAATTAAATCAAATGGACTGGACACGGTTGTAATCCCAGCACTCTGGAAGGCTGAGGTGGAACACCTGAGCTCACAAGTTCCAGACCAGCCTGAGCCAGAGGGAGACCTCATTTCTAAAAACAGCTGGGTGTTGTGGGGGGTGTCCCAGCTACTTGGGAGGCTGAGGCAAGAGAATCACTTGAGCCCAAGAGTTTGAGTTTGCCATGTGACACCACGGCACTCTACCCAGGGCAACAAAATGAGACTCTGTCTCAAAAAAAAAAAAAAAAATTCAATCAAATGAAATAACAAATATAAAGTACCTGGAACATAGTATGGGCCCGGTAATTGTCAGTTTCCTTTTCTATATCACACAGGCATAGAACAAACATCCATAAACAACTCTACATAACAGTCTCCAAAAAGAGGAGCTAGGAATACAGGAAAAATTCTTCATGATCCAAGGTAGAATTTTAAGAAAACTCCCATTTCATGTGTTTTATGTAAGACCGATTATTTCATGCCTTGTGTTGGATGTGCAGCTGGGAATATTCTGCTGAGGCAGTGACTCCTGAAGAAAATGTAAGTGGAGCCACGAGTATGGCCTGTGAGCTTTCACACCACGGAGCCCACTGGGTAGAATGTGCATTGTTCTCTGTATACCAGTGAGGATATTCCCTTCTGAAGATATGCTTGTGATGGCTGAATTGCACCATACTGTGATGCCCGTAGGAATCAATTAGACTGTAAATTGCAGTGGGACACTCATGTCATTTCCTTAGATGAACCCTGCAGTGCGATCCTTTCTTTGGTATCTTCCGAGTGCCACATTTAACAGCAGATAGTGGGACAAGTTGATCAGAGCTGATGTCTGGGAGGGTCTCCCTGCTCTGTCATCACAGCCACACAAATTGAAAGCAAATGGTTTTCCCTAGGGCTGCAAATTGCCCCTACCCCCACCCCTGTAAGGTGATCTTAAGTGTGGTGACAGCTTAAGCAAGTGGTGAGGGTGGAGATAATTTTTATAAAGGCTTGCTATAGAATTTCAGGCATTGCAGCAGGGGCAGATGTGGCTGAGAGTTTCCACCATCAGATCAATTCAAAATCTAGCAACCGAGCTATATCTTTTAGTCCTTGAATTAAAAGAGGTAGAACCACAAACTGTGACGAGGTATCTCAGAATAGTTCATCAGTACGTGAGTTATGTTTCCAAGCTGGAAAATAGTGGGCATCACACAGGACTTAGGAGGTGAAATTAATTTCTAAATTAATTTCTCTAATATTTACTGAGTGCTGAAATGAATTGTTCTAAGGGCTGGGGAAACAGGCATAAACAAAACAATTTTGTGACTTTATATCCTAGCACAAGAGACAAGCAATAAAAAGTTAATATGTAAGATGATATTACCTAAAGACAAATACTTGGAGAAAAAGTGAAGCAGAATAAGGGGATGGAATGAGGTGTTCTAACTTAGATACAGCAGAGATTGATTCTCTGACAGGTAATATTTGAGTAGAGACCTGAGTAAAGTAAGAGAGCCACCTATTGGCATCATACTTGGACAAAAAGCTGTTCAGCAGAGGAAACTGTGTGGACAAAACCCCTGAGCTGGGAGCAAGCATGACATTTTCAAGCAGCAATGGGGAGGCCAGTGTAGAGTGGAATGAACAGGACATGCAATTGCAAAGTAAGCCAAGGATCACCTGAAGAGGGGCTCGTAAACTGAGGCAAGGAGATGAATTGTATTTTGAATGGGATAAAAAGCTATTGGAGAGTTGGAACATAGAAATGACACAAGTGTGCTTGGCTATAATAGATAGGAGGCTGTGGTAGTAGTTAGCAAAGTGAAGGTTTATAAAGGATCAGATCAAAATAGTAGCTGTGTCATTGATGAAAAGTTATTGAATTTGGAACGTACTTTGCAGGCAAATCCTGCACTATTTGCTAATGGTTTGGGTATGGGATGTGAAAGAAAAAAATAAAAAGACTCCAGGTTTGGCATCTAATCCACAGAGTTGATGGTGGTGCCATTAAATTACATCCCCCCAGATTCAAGGAGAAGAAATGGCAGAAGGCACGAGGGAGGGAAGGCGAAATGATAGGCAAAGAACTGTCATCACGGCTAGATAGTCTAACCACCGGGCTGGGCTGCGGGTGGGAGAAAGGCTGAGGTGGTCTCCTTGGTTCACTAGGGAATAATCACATTAAAATTATCCTTCTATTTGCCTATATTTCCTGCATATCTAGATCCAATCAATCCTGTTTCAATCATGTATTGAACTCATTGATCATTTGCTTTCATAATGGTTCTAATATCTTTTTTTATTTTTTAAACAGAGTCTCAACCTGTCACCCTGGGTAGAGTGCTATAGCGTCACAGCTCACAGCAACCTCAAACTCTTAGGCTTAAGTGATTCTCTTGTCTCAGCCTCTCAAGTAGCTGGGACTACAGGTGCCTGCCAGAATGCCTGGCTGTTTTTTGGACGTAGTTGTCATTGTTGTTTGGCGGGCCCAGGCTGCATTCAAACCCACCAGCTCTGGTGTATGTGGCTGGTGGCTGGTGCCCTAGCTGCTAAGCAATAGACACCAAGCCTCTAATATCTTTTGTTATAATCTTAGCAGTCACATCAAACCAGTACCTACCTTTAAAAAGTGGTTCATCATCATATCTGGAAAATGTGTTGAGGAAGCAGTTGGTTTCTCAGCTCCCTGTGCATTAGAGTATGATTCATAATGACTTTTATGAATTGAGAGGAGGAATGAAATGAAGTAGGTGATGAAAGAGCACTGCAATAGGAATCATGAATGCTGAGGGTGTGTTTTTTTTTTTTTTTTCTGATAGAGTCTCACTTTATTGCCCTTGGTAGAGTGCCATGGCATCACAGCTCACAGCAACCTCAAACTCTTGAGCTCAAGTGATTCTTTTGTCTCAGTCTCCCGAGTAGCTGGGACTATAGGCGCCCACCAGGACACCTGGCTATTTTTAGAGACGAGGTCTCGCTTGTGCTCAGTTAACAAAGTCAGTTAGTGGTCTAGCAGGTTTCCCTTATAGGCTGCCTAAGTGTACCAAGCATCCTCAAGCTGCTGATTGTCTGGCCACTGCTAAGTGTCTGGGTCATAAATTCCCAGTGGCCATTAGGGGGTTTAATTTACCTGTCAGCTCAGGCAATCCACCCTCTTTGGCCTCCCAGAGTCTTGGGATTACAGGTGTGAGCCATGGTGCCCGGCCTGAATACTGAATACTGAGCTTTAGACAGTCCCAACTCTGCTAGCTGTGCAAGCTGGGATAAGACATTTAACCTCTAAGTGTCTTGGTTTTCTCATCTGCATAATTAGTGATTTGGAATAGAATAATCTTTGGTACACTAGAATGCTGCCTGTGGTAAGACTATATAATGTAATTATTAGATAATAATTATCTAATTATTAGATATAATTATATAATTAATTATATAATTATATAATGTATTATTACATTATTATATATTGTTTTTACATTTATATTATATATTTATATTATATTAATATTTATATTATCTTATGATTACATTATATTGTCTTACCACAGGCAGCATTCTAGTGTACTAAAGATTATTCTAAGGACTAAATAATGTAATTTAAAATACTCATTTATTATAGTTAGTGTATCAGTAGAATGATGACGTTTGCAAAAGACAGCAGAAAACACATACTGAAAATGGCTTTGAAAATGAGAAAAAGTTATTATAACAAAAGAAAAATATTCTGAGTTAGGGTGGTTCTTGGTTTAGTTAACAATATTTATTATGAAGCTTATAATTATTGTTAGGATTATTATGAAGCTTACCCTATGAGGTAATAAAGTTATCTCTACTTTATATATGTGTCAACTGAGAAGCATTAATCCAGGCATTCACAATCACAAAGCCAGTTAGTGGTCTAGCGGGTTTCCCTCATAGGCTGCCTAAGTGTACCAGGAATCTTCAAACTACTGCCAGAGGGCCACATGTGGCCCGCAGAGGACATTTATCCGGCCCGCCGGTGTTTTTGCCGCAGCTGCCTGTCCTGCTTAGCAGCTGACTTGTCCCAGGGCCTGCAGTCCAGCCCTCCAACGGTCTGAGGGATAGTGAACTGGCCTCCTGTTTAAAAAGTTTGAGGACCCATGGCCGTAGACCGTGCTTTTAATTTTAGGGCCTTTTGGCCACTAAATCAGGAAACTTTTAATTACATTGTTTTCTTAGTCTACTGATATCAAGATAAGTGAAAAAGCATGTTGGTACTTTAAAAATAACAATCACCAGATTGACTGCCCCATCAGGCTGTGTAAAGAAAGCTGATCCTTCATCTTAAGAACAAGGTCTCTTGAATATGCAGTGATAGCTTTTGGCCACTAGAGGACACTTTGCAAAGAACATCCTTTAATTAAGGGTGCAGCAACTGCCTTCGCTAAGTTTAAATCTTCAGTCAGTACCATGTTTTATGGTCTCAGAAAAGAGGGTGGATTGTCTGGCCACTGCTAAGTGTCTGGGTCATAAATTCCCAGTGGCCATTAGGGGGTTTAATTTGTCTCAGGGTGGCTCCTATGTTGGGGTTATGTTGCAAATCTCAATATGGACCTCCCCCCCTTTTAGGAGTTTCTCCCTTTCACCCAAGATGCTTATCCTGTAAGTAATGCTTCAAAGATTATACTTTCTAGTTATGCTAATGTACTCAATTCTCCATTGGCTCATCTGTTTTAAGTAAACACCTATACTCTAAATTTAGTTAGATTAAATTATTGTTTTTATTCATTCCTCTGATCTTGCTTTGAGTTATCATAATCATTTAACTATTAGAAAAAATACTGGGGTTGGCTAGAGTTGGTTCTATAAGTCTAGGTTTTTCCATGTTGATATCAGTTGGTACAATTTCTAAAAGCAGGCCAATTTTTTCCCACCAGCAAAGTCTCCAACACATATGGGTGCTTAAAATGCCACCTAATGGTGAAGTTGATTAATTTCCATAGTTGAAATTAAGCAAGAAAAATATGAATAAATACATACTTTTTTTTTCTGGATAAAAAACTTAATTGCAAATACACTTACATTCATAGGGTAGTGAAGGAGTGATAATGGTGGTGCTCTCCAGTGGGTGGAGATGGGCAGTTCTCTGAGGGCAGGGATGCTTTTCTTACCCCTGCAACTGAGTCAGCCTAGAGAATATTTTCTGGTATTTATGCTAGTACTACCCGAAGATTTTAAGATAAATTATCCATTTATAGATTCTTTTTGTTGAAATTTTTTAAATCATAATTTTATTTTTAGAGTGCTTGAAGCTATGGTATCTATGCAATTAATAATTGGGACACTTTAGAGTGATAATAGTATAGTTTTTAAACACATTTATAATTATATTAAACCTGTGGAAACCTTTTGCAGTAGATCTTACATATTTTTCTTTAAAATTCAAACATTAAATGAGCTATTATTATGCCTTGATTCTTAATTCTAGTTTTTTTTTTTTTTTTTTAAAGAAGCTTCTACCTTCTTTTGTATCTGTTTACCACATCTTATTAGTGACTTTCCAAGTCAAGGTCTCTCTTCCCTCCGCTAGACTCTTTCCTTAACTATTGTTGTTTAAAGTAGACACAGTAGACACAGGGAAGGTCCCTGCTATAGACCTCATTTATGCAGTTATTTGGTAGGAAGGTTGGTTTGCCATTGGTGTAATAGCACATCTAAGCATAGTGTAGGGTAATGTAATATTTCCCAAAGTGAGAGGCAGGTACCATGAAAAGACAAGGAATGATTCCTCTGTCTCTTTGATATGATTATAGGCTTTAAATAGCATTAAGTCAGATAGTGGGTAAATGATTCCTTTTGCATTTGTATTTAATTCTTCTGATTAATTCAAAAGAGTCTTAGTTTGGTGTTAATTACACTTATAACATATTTCTAATACCTTGAATCTCTCATTTTAAAGAAGAGGGAAGTTAAGGGTCATGTAGTTGCAGCTGCCACCTGGCTAACGGGTAAAGTGAAACTAGACTTTCTTGGGTGTCCCTAGGACAATACCCACTGCTCTGCACCTGGTTGCTGTGAGACAGACATGGGAGAACCACAGTCTCCACAATTTCTTGCCCACACTGTTTACCTGAAAGGGGCCTGGCTTTCTCTGGTTGCAGACCCAACGTGATATTTTGAGAGTTTAATGCTGGGCTGCACTGTGACATCAAGCCAAGTTTGGGCTGACATGGTTGCAACCATTACCTGGCTGGGGAGGAAAAGGGAAACCAGATTCTTTAATGCACACCTAGTACAATACTCACTGCCTCATTACAGGCTGCTATGAGACCAAAATATAAGCGGACTGCAGATTGTACTTCCTCCTCCTTCTTGCCTATGCTGCTTGCCAGAGAGGGGCCCTGTACTCCCTGGTTACAGGCTCTACATAGTATTTTGAGCTCCCTGACCCTGGGTAGAGTTTGAGGCTATGTGGCTGCACTGCCAACTGGTTGGGAAGGGATAGGGAAGACCAAGATCTACTAAATGCACATAGGACCATACCCACCACCTTGCTATAGGCAACCAGGGGAACAGAGACTAGCCTGAAGCCCATCACAGCTACAGGCAGCACCAACACAAATCCTTTAGGTCCCTGTGGGTTGTTCCACCACAGCAACTACTATCACTCACATTACATCAGCTGCGCAGGTGCCTGTGGACCTTCCCACACACCTTGCCCTCCACTCTCACTATTGACTCCTAAGAAAGCCACTGGAGGCTCAAGAGTTCCAGACCTGCTACTACCAGTGCCAGTGAAAGCTATCGTTCAGCCCAAATACAGGCATACTTAGCCCACTGCTGCCAATGCCAGGGCCTGAAGAGTGGCCGAGTTGGTATCTAAGTCCCCAGCAAAACTTCACCATAGCCTCAACTAATAACTAAACCCTAACCCACCAAGGAAATCACAGATACTATTGGCCCTGGATGCTGCTGAAGAAATCATATAAAGATCATACTATCACAGGCACTCAGAATCAAAGCCAAATGTCTTATTAAACCAACAATGTTCACAAAAAATTCTCCCCTACAAATGTAATTTAGAAAAATTGGAAGAAGTGACTTCTACATCGGATGCACACATACCAATAGAAATACAGAAAAAACATGAAAAAGAAAGGAAATATGAAACTACCAAAGGACCACAACAGTTATCCAGCCACAGACCCCAATCAAAAAGAATTTGAATTGCCAGAAAAAGAATTCATATCTTGGCTTTAAAAAATCTTAATCAGGTGAAAAGAGAAATCCAAAAACCAATATAAAGAATCAGAAAATCAATTCAGGATATGAAAGAGAAATTTACCAAGGAATTAAGTATCTTACAAAAAACAAACAGTAATTTTGGAACTGAAGAATTTATTACAAGAAATACAAAATACATTTGGAAGCTTTAATAATAGACTAGACCATGTAGAAATATGAAACTGAAAACTTGAAGGCAGAACCTGAAAAAATCCAGTTAGATAAAAACAAGGAAAAATAGAACAAAAAACAATGAACAAAGCCTTTGAAGCATCTGGGACTACATAAAGTGACTGTCATTATTTGATTAAGTCTCATTCCCCTGAGGGGGAAGAGAGACCAAAAAGTCAAAAACCTAGAAAACCTAGTTAAGGAAATAATTGTTGAAAACTTCCCAAGTGTAACAAGAGAATTAGACATTCAGATACAAGAGGTTGAGCAATCCTTATGCAAATACATTGCAAAAAGAACGTCACCACAGCATGTAGTATTCAGAATATCTAAAGTCAAAATAAAAGAAATAATTTTAAAATAGGCAGGAGAAAAGTGTCCTAAAAATTTCATATCCTGTAATAAGTTTTATCCATGTAAATAAAGGAGACATAAAGTTTTTCCCTGGCAATTAAATGCTAAAGGAATTCACCAAATCTAGAATGGCTTTTCAGAAAATGCTCAATGGGGTCTTAACCATGGAACCAAAGCATTGATATTTACCATCACAAAAATACATGAAAATATAACTCACTGGCGTTAGAAAACAATCACACAAAAGGGAAAGAGAAAGGGATCAAATGCTAGCATCACAGAAGTTCATCAAACCACAAAGACAAAAAGACAAAGAAAAAGAAAGAAACGAAGAACTTATAAAACAACTAGAAAGATTAATAATATGATAGGAATAAAGCCTCACATATTATTAAACTTAAATGTAAATAGGTTAAATGCTTTCCTCAAAAAATACATATGGGCAAAATGTATAAAAACACCATGATGGTTCAGTGCCTGTGGCTCAAGTGGCTAAGGCACCAGCCACATA
>NW_003852538.1:1510981-1528513 GCF_000181295.1 Otolemur garnettii | reverse complement strand
CCTGTAAAGACACAAACTGAAAGAAATGGGGTGGAAAAAGATATTCCATGCAATGGATATTAAAAGTAAGCAGGAAAAACTATACTGTAAAAACAGTCCTTCAGTCAAAAATAGTAAAAAAACAAAGAAGGTCATTATATGTATAATGATAGAGATACAATTCAGCAAGAAGATATAGTGATCTTAAATATATATGTACTCGACATTGGAATATCCATGTTCACACAACAATTGTAGTTGTTGACTTTAATACTCCACTTGCAGTAGGAGACAGATTATTGAGACAGAAAACCAATAAAGAAACATTAGACTTAAATTGAACTTTGAAATAGACTTAACAGACATTTGTAGCACCTTCTACACAACAACTACGGAAGATACATTCTTTTCACTGGTGCAAGGAAAATTCTTCAAGAGAGACTGCATGTTAGGCCACAAAACAAGTCTTAAAAAGTTAAAAAAAATCAAATATCAAGTATCTTCTCAAATAGCAGTGGAATAGTTAATAGTTGAGCAAAAGTCCTCAACGAAATCCTAGCAAATTGAACCCAATAGCACATTGAAAAGATAATACACCATGATCAAGTGGGTTTTATATCAGGGATGCAAGGATGGTTCAACATGTGCAAATCAATAAATGTGTGCTGCATCATATAAAAAGAATGAAGACCATATGATTATCTCAATATATGAAGAGAAAGAATTCAATAAAATTAAGCATTCCTTCCTCATAAAATTGCTCAACCAATTACATATCTCAAAATCATAAAGGCCAGATAGGACAAACTCACCAGCATCTTACTGAATGGGGAAAAGTTGAAAGCATTTACCCTAAGAATTAGAACAAGACAAAGATACCCACATTTGCCATTCTTATTTGATATAGTACTGGAAGTTCTCACTAAAGAAATAAGGTGTAAGAAAGAAATAAAAGCCATCCCAATTGGAAAAGAGGAAGTCAAGTTGTTCCTATTCACTGATAATATGATCTTATATCTAGAAAATCCCAAATAGTCCACTAAAAACCTCTTAGATTTGATAAATCTGAATTCAGGATAGTTTGAGGCTACAAAAACAATGTGCAGAAATCAGTAGCATTTCTATACACCATTAATAATCTAGCCAAGAACCAAATCAAGAGAGCAATCCCTGGAAAAAGGAGAAAAGAAAAGAAAATCTAGGAATATATTTAACCAAAAAAGGTGAAAGATTTCTACAAGGAAAACTACAAAACACTAATGTAAAAAAATTGTAGATGATACAAACAAATGGAAAAAAATCCCATGCTTATGGGTCAGAAGGTTTAATATTGTTAAAATGACCACACTGCTTAAAGCAATTGATAGATTCAATGTAATCCCTATCAAAATACCAATGTCATTTTTCACAGAATTAGAAAAAATAATTCTGAAATTCATATGAAACCAAACAAGAGCCCAAATAGCCAAAGCAATCCTGAGCAAAAAAGAACAAAGCTGGAGGCATCACATTGGCTGAGGTCAAATTATACTATGAGGCTACAGTAACTAAAACAGCATGGTATTGCTATAAAAGTAGGTGGCTCAATGAAACATAATGAAGACCCAAGATTAAGTATGTATAATGTATAAAGCCATATATTTACCACTGACTAATCTTTGACAAGGTCAACAAGAATATACACTGGGGATAGAAGACTCTTCCATAAATGGTGCTGAGAAAATTGGATTGTCATATGCAGAACAATGAAATTGGACCCCTATTTCTCACCATTTACAAAACTCAACTCAAAATGGATTAAATACTTGAATGTAAAACCTGAAACTATAAAAAGCACTAGAGGAAAATACAGAAAAACTCTTCTGGATGTTAACCTATGCAAAGAATTCATGACTAAGGCCTCTAAATCATGGTCAATAAAAGTAGAAATAAACAAATGGGACTTAATTAAACTATGAAACTTTGCACAGTAAAAGAAATAATCAATAGAGTAAACAGATAACCTACAGAATGGGAGAAAATATTTGAAACTATACATTCAACAGGGGACTAATATCTAGAATTTACAAGGCACTCAAAAACAATTCATAAAAAATGAGCCAAGGACCTCTATAGACATTTTTTGTCAAAGGAAGACAAACAAAGGAAGTGAGATATTATCCTGGCACTAATCAGAATGGCTATCAGTGAAGACAGATGTTGGCAGAGACATGATGAAAAGGAAATTCTTACACACTCTTGGTGGGAGTGTAAATTAGTGCAATGTCTATGGAAAACAGGATGGAGATTTCACAAAGAACTAAAAATAGAACTACCATGCAATCCAGCAATCCCACTTCTTAATTTCTACCCAGAGGAAAAGAAATCAATAGATAACAAAGATACCTGCACTTGTGTATTATTGCAGCACTATTCATGAAAGACATGGAATCAGCCTAAGTGTCTATTGGTGAAGGATCAGATTAAAAAAATGTGTGTGTGTGTATGTGTGTGTATATACACATACATACAATGGAATATTATTCAGCTGTAAAAAAGGATGTAATCATGTCTTTTACAGTGACGTGGATAGAGCTGGAGGCTATTATCAGACACAGAAAATCATGTTCTCACTTATGAGCTGGAGGTAAATAATGTGTACACATGAAAGCAGAATGTACAATGTGATGGAAACTCAGAGAGTTTGGGGTGTGAGGGAGATGGACGATGGGGTCACTTGGTGGGTGTAATGTGAGTTCCTTCAGAGATGTATGCACTGAAGCCATTTCACCACAATGCAGCAAAATTGCACTTGTACCCCATGAATATATACAGGTAAAAAATAAATGCCCCCCCCAAACCCACTCTATAACTCAGGACTAAAAACATAAATAAATAAAGAGGGGAATAAGTCTCATATTCAGAGTCTTGGCAGGTATTTATGTAGCATTAAAGATGTTTTTCTTGTTCTTTTATACCTTTAAGAAAGTTGTTTTCTTAAAAAAAAGAAAGTATTGATGTTAAGCAAAAATATAAGTAAGAAGTAATACAGAATTACACATTGTATACAGATACTTAAAACATGTGAGAGTCAACCTGACTGACCAAAGCTTGCGAAATATTGGTAAAATTGTTGAGAGCATAGGCTTTGATTTATGATTGTCTCTTCCATTTAGTCCATGGGCTGAGTGGGCATGAAAGGTGTTCTGAGGCTCAGTCTTCTCAGCTCTAAAATAAGATAATAAAAGTACCTATCTTTTGTGGTTATTTTGAGAGTAATGTGAAATTTAATATTGTCCTTAACTCATTGTAAGCTTTCAATAAACATAGCTTCCTTTACTTTGACTATTATTACTATTACCACCATTATTTTTGTCTGTATTTTTGGCTAAGTCACATACAAATACTGAGTTGAAATTAAAAATTACAAATACTAGGGATCTAACTTCATCACTATAATTTTATATCTATGAACACTACAAGGCCCTCTACTTTCTTTTTAGGGTTTAGTGACAAAAATATACTAAACTATGATTGACAAAACTGATGGACTCAGTACAAATAAGGTTAAAGTGTGGGGAGAGGCCGTGGAGCAAGGGAAATTTAGTTAAGAAAATATAGAATCAGTTTAACTTTAGGGCTTATATTGAGTAACTAATTAATACCAGGAATCTGGAATCACTAGCTTTTAATGTTCTTTGTTCTACCTATTCTAGACAGATTACGTTTAAGTATTTGTTCTATCTTATTATATTCTTCAAAAATGTTCTCCATTTATTGCGTATAGGTAACATATAACAAAGAAGGCTACACTTATTTAGAGTCACATTATTACAGACAGGGGTGCATGAAATAGCAAGTGCAGTGATTTTCTGTGGTGTTCCCAGAGGTTTTCTACTTGTATACACCTAAAAGAAGTGAGTTTATTATTTTATGTAATAAACTGAAACCTCATTGTATAGTATAATACTCATTACATAGCAGATTTTATTATGAAGTGAGTTGACCACATGCCATTAAGTGGGGAGCTGAGATCATCCAGTGGAAAAGGTCTGTCTTTCTAACAAATGGTGTTAGAAAAATTAGGCATCTATATGCAAAATAATGAACTTGAACTTTCACCTTACACCATATTTAAAAATTAACTCAAAACGGATCAAAGACCAGAATTTAAGAGTTAAAACTACAAAATTCGTAGAAGAAAACACAGAGAAAAGCTTTAAGATGTTTGGTTTGGCAATTATTTCTTAGCTGTGACATGAAAGGCACAGGCAATAGAAGAAAAAATAAATTGGATTTTATCAAAATGAAAAACTTTTGCACATCAAAGAATACAATAAATGGAGTGAAAAGTTAGCCCACAGAATAGGAGAAAATATTTTCCCATCATAGGTCTAATAAGGGATGGATATCCAGAATATAAGAACTCCTAAAACTTGCAGTGACCACCACCAGCAATAACAACAAAAATTAACAGAATAAAAAAAAAAATGAACAAAGAAGTTTTCTCCAAAGATGATATACAAATGGCCAATAAGCACATGAGAAGATAGTATCACTAATCATAACAGAAATGCAAATCAAAATCACAACAAGGTACCACTTCACACCCATTAGGATGGCTTTGATAAAGGAAAACAGAATAACAAAAAGTCAGTGATGGTGAGGCTGTACAGCTGTTGAAATCCTTGTGCATCACTGAATGGAGTGTAAAATGGTACAGCTACTGTGGAAAATAGCACTGCACTTCTGCAAAAAATAAAGCAGAATGACCATATGATCTGGAAATTCCTTTTCTGAGTATATGCTCAAAAAATGAAAGCAGGGACTGGAACAGATATTTGTATTCAGATGTTCACAGCAGCATCATTTATAACAGACAAATTGTGGAAGCAACACAAGTGTCTATTAACAAATGGACAAATTGGGATATATACACGTAATGGAATATTCTTCACTATTTATTTATTTATTTTTTGAGACAGAGTCTCACTCTGTTGCCTGGGCTGGAGTGCTGGTGGCATCAGTCTAGCTCACAGGGAACTCAAACTCCTGGGCTCAAGTGGTCCTCAGGCTCCTGAGTAACTGGGACTACAGGTACCTGCCCCAACACCTGGCTAACTTTTCTAATTTTTACTGGTGATTAGGTCTCGCTTTTGCTCAGACTGAGTTCAAGAGATCCTCCCAGCTTGGCCTCCAGGGTGCTAGGATTACAGGGATAAGCCACTGTACCTGGCCTTGTTCATTACTCTTTAAAGGGAAGGAACTTCTGATTACACCCTACGATGTGGATTAACCCTGAAGACATTGTGCTAACTGAAATAAGCCAGGAACACAAGGACAGATATTGTACAATTCTACTTAAATGAGGAACTCAGAGTAGTCAGATTCATAAAGACAGAAAAAGGAATGGTGGCTGCCTGGAGAATGAGGGAGTTAGTGTTTAATGGGTCAGTGTTTCATCTGGGGAAGATGAAAAAGTTCTGGAAAGAGAGAGGCGGTGGCTATGCAACAATGTGAATGTATTTAATGCCACTGAATTGTACACTTCAAGTGGGAAGGTGGCAAATTTTTTGTTATGTTATAAATTTTATATCTTTTACTATAATAAAAACATAAAAGAGTGCCATCAATGCATATTTAGTACCTGTTCCATTTTAGTCCCAATTTTGGAGTAAGAGACATTTTCTTTTTTTTTTAAATTATACTATTTTTTTATTAAATTATAGCTGTGTACATTAATGCATTTATGGGGTACAATGTGCTGGTTTTGTATACAATTTGAAATACTTTCATCAAACTGGTTAACATAGCCTTCACTGCACTTTCTTAATTATTGTGTTAAGACATTTATACTCCACACTCAGTAGATTTGAAGTGTACCCTTGTAAAATGCACCATGGGTGTGGCTGGAAAAGGAAGAGACATTTTCATCATCAGTACAAAATCTGGCTTCTGCCCTCAAGGAGTTTGGTGAAAGTTCCTGTATCTGTCGTAGTTGCTAAAGATAATATTTTTACTTCATTTGTGTCACAATCATATATTGAATGTCAGTACTCCACCTCGGGTGGTGGTGCAGGTCTGAGGGAACCTCAGAGATGATGATGAAAATAAAGAATATTGGGAGATAACTAGTGCCATGAAAAATAAGAAAAAAATAAGAAAAAAAGTCAATCTGGAAAGGAGATAAGAGTGCTAGGGGCTGAGGCAGGGAACATCCATTCCTGGAGAGGAAGGTGAAGAAAAACATTATGTAGAAGGTAACATTTGAGCAAAGACTCACAGGACTTGAGAAAGAAAGACATGGAAATATCAGAGCAGAAAGTGTTTTAGACAGTTGGACTCTGAAAGGCAAGTCTGGAGGTTGGAAGGAGTCTAAAGTATAGGGCTGGGCTGCAGTGAGGAAGGGGAAGAATGGAGAGCAGAACATGAAGTGTCAGCTTCAGGGGTGGTAAACAACAGTCTGTTTAATCTGGAAGGTGGGTAGAAGTTCTTTTTAAAAATTTTTATTTCAAATTAATGTGAAGGCACAAATGTTTATGTTAACACTATTTTCATTTCTAAGGTAAAGTTCAATTTGTAGTGGAGCCTTTCACCCAGGAGCATGCTAGGCACCCTCACATTATGCACATTAGGTGAGATCCTGCTAATTGCCCTGTCTCCTCCCCCTTTCCCTCTCCCTCCTTTCTCCTCCCTCCTTGCTAGACTATATTTGTTTTTTATCATTCGTGTGTGCATGTAGTTGTTTATATTTTGGTTTAATATTAATATTGAGTACATTGGACAGTTTTTTTCCTTTCTTGAGATACTTCACTAAGAAGAATGTACTTCAACTCCATCCAGTAAACATAAAAGGTGTAAATTATTCATCTTTTCTTGTGGCTGAATAGTATTCCATGGTATGCATATGCCATGGTTCATTAATCCATTCATGGGCTGATGGGCATTTAGGTTGTTTCCATGACTTGGCAATTGTGTACTGAGCTGCAATAAACATTCTGGTGCAAATGTCTTTCTGGTAAAATGATTTTGTTTTTCTGGATAGATACCTAGTAATGGGGTATAAAATTTTTGGCTTTTTAGTTTGTGTGAGAAGAAAGGTAGCCACTGGACTAGAGGCTTTTCTGAAAGAACTCAATTGCAGCTAAAATCAAGGAGTCCACAGAATTGTTTTCCTTGAAGTCTAGGGCATAATCTAGTTCCTTGCCTTTTCCATTTTCCTGAGTCCACCTGCATTGCTTAGCTCCTGGCCTCTTCCTCTATCTTCAAATCTCCCTCTCTCTCTCTCTCTCTCTCTCTCACACACACACACACACACACATTCATTCTTCCACTTATAAAGACCCTCATAATTACCTTGTAGAATTAGAACCATGAACAAAAATTCATAAATTCCTTGTTAGACTCCACAAGAATGGAAATGACATCAGGGACATGTTATTCCAAGTTTATGGGGATAATGCCATGAAGAAAATGACTGTGTACAAATGTATTAAAGAATGTTCTGAAGGGAGAGAGAAAGCATCACTGATGAAGAGAGATCAGGGAGGCCAGTAACAAGCAGAACTGACAAAAACACTGAAAAAGTTTGTTGAATTGTGCCTCAAAATTGTTGGTTGTCTGTGAGAAGCATAGCAGACCAAGTAAACATGGATAGAGGAACAGGAAAAACTTAACTGAAAATCTTGGCTTAAACTCATGGCCCTTGCATCACAACAAAGCACCAGCTCACACAGCACTGTCTGTGAGGGAGTTTTTAGGCAGTAAACAATTGTATTGGAACACCCTTCCTAATCACCTGATCTGGCCCCCAATGACATTTTTCTTCAGCCAAAGATAAAGGAAATAGTGAAAGAAGGACACTTTGATGACATTCAGGACATCAAGGGTAATACAAGGACAGTTTGACGGCCATTCCAGAAAAAGAGTTTCAAAATTGCTTTGAAGGGTGAACTAGGTACTGATGTCACTGCATAGCTTCTCCAGGGGAGTACTTCGAAGGTGACTAGTGATATTCAGCAATGAGGAATGTAGCACATTTTCTAGGAGGAGTCATAAACTTAATTGTCAGGCCTCATAAGAGAAACAGATTGTGGGGGAAAGGGAAAGGTTAGAACAAATATAAGCCCCTTAATTTTAGACATGTGAATCTTGAGATGCATCGTAGAACTTAGATGAGTAGATTGAACTCAGATTGAGTAAAGAGTTAGATACATGAGTATCAATTTTAGGAGAGTTGTACAAACTAAAGATGAGCATTGTCTGCATTTTGATACTATTTAAAGTCATGATGATTTAAATGACCAACATATGTAGAGAAGTCTGAAGATAGAGTCCTGCAATCTTCCAATTAAGTGTTAAGAGACTGGGATGTTGAGGGGGAACCACCAAACAGGACTGAGAAGGAGCAATTGGCGAAGGAGGAAAAGCAACTAAAAGCCATCTGAAAATTCTCTGGAACATTATGATAATGCTAAATATTTAGTTTGCTTTTAATTTTACGGGAAATTTTTTTTATGGTTCTTAAAACGTTTATGCACTGCTGCATTAATATTTTTCAGGAATATAAGAAGTGGACTGGTAGTTATTACAAAAGTGGTCAACAAATCAGATCACTAATAATTTTGAAATGACCAAGGATCTATTAATCAGTATTCTTTTATGGTTAATGCTTACTTTGGACTTAAATTTAATGTTTTGGGCTTTGTTAATTCCTGAAACCGAGCCTCTCTCAAAAGAAAGTTGGCCATGGTGAGCTTCCCAGGAAATAGATTATAAAAGTAAAGACCCAAGAAAAATATCTCAAATTCATACAGCATCATGTAGAGGTTTTTGAAAAGTCTTGTAATTCCACACAAACCATCAGGCCATATGTATAGACATCCCTTAACTTCTAGGAGAAAGTCAGAAGTTTCTCTTTAAATGTTACCTGAAACTTAGGCTTTAATAACTATAAATACTTGAGTAAGCCAGGGCTAGGCTAACTTTTATCCAAATATCTGCTATCAGTCATCTAAGCGACACCCCAGTTGTTCCGAGTTTCTCCCAAGTTGTGATAGTCAGCTCTGCACTTATCCTGCATTTGTTTGCTGGCTTTAGTCTTCTAATGAGAAAAAAATGACTCCTGGAACTAGACAGCGTCCATAAAATTTATTTTTGAGGTGACTGTAAGCAAATTACAGCCACAGAACCTTATATTATGATATGTTTATGGAACTTCTGATGCTCATGATGAGAATACCATGTGTGCTCATATCATAATATAAAACTTGAAAGATCCTGTAAGTGGAAAGTAATACATCACATCATACTCTCCATCTTAAACGCTTTTCAGGTTTCCCAGAGCTGTTTAATACAGTGGTGCTATGTGACCCTCATGCCTTCAGAGAGGAAGGTACATAGACAATGACTCTCAGCAGATTGACTGATGAGTTGTTAATGACGGTGGTACAACCTGTTCAAATGGAAGATCTGTCAGCTGCATTTCAGACGGCTAATCACATGGTATTGAGGTCTTAGTTTCAGTTCCTGGTTAGGTCAGTTGGCAAATATTTGTTATTTTAAACTGACTTTTGGAAGTAGGTCAAAGAGGGCATTAAATTCCCTGGAAACACTCTTCTTACTATTTTTAAATATGTTTGGAAGTCGTCTTTTATTTAAGGAAATGGATTGGGCTGGCCTAGAAATCTTACCATTGTTAATAAATTTCTTTTTGTTAATTTGTTTATTGTTTAATAGATCTATTATATTCTGAGTTCCAAGTTACCAGTTTATAGACTTTTGCAACCCCAAACTGTGGTAAGCTCAAGGTTACCTGAGAACATTTGTTTGCTTATTTTTGCTTCTTTACCTATTATAGGCTCTTTGAAAATGATGTACTAGTACTTTTTATTTAAAGAGACAACTTAGTTTTAAATTACACTTGTATAGTAGATGGGCTGTAGTTTTGAGTGCATAGGATTGACCTGAAGTCCACAAGAGGTTGGCGAATGCTGCCTACTGTTTTTTTGTACCTGAGGGTCTGTGAATCAGCTTTCCCTACTTTCCCCTACAGGTTCTTTATATTTTAAAATTTAATCTTGGATATTTAAAACATGGTAATTTGTTTTTGATCTTATTTTTATTCAAGAATTTCTCTTATATTTTGGGCTGAAAATATGACCCTGTTTAAAGTTAAGATGTTACTGTGGGCTCGGTGCCTATAGCTCAGTGACTAGGGTGCCAGCCGCATACACCAGAGCTGGTGGGTTTCCAGCTTGGGCCTGCCAAACAATAATGACAACTACAACCAAAAAATAGCTGAGTGTTGTGGTGGGCACCTGTAAGTCTCAGTTACTTGGGAGGCTGAGGCAAGAGAATCAGAATCACTTAATCGTCGTTGCTGTGAGCTGTGATGCTATGGCACCCTACCAGGGGTGACATAGTGACACTGTCTCAAAAAAAAAATGTTACTGCGATCCCGATTGACTTTGCAGATAATGTTTCCAAGGCTATGATATAACAGCAACTATAATAGCAATAACAACTTCATATTTTATTATAAAATATTAAATTTTGCTATACAACATGAAAAGGACTTTATAATAAATATAGCACATGCATGCTTCTATTAATGTTCATCTAGCCTTTACTATATTAAACTTTCAAAATTTATTATTTGGCTGGTTTAATTCTATCTTTAGGAAAGCACTGCTGATATTCTCTTCCCACTTCTGGATTCTCTCGTGGTTTTTACTAAGAGAAGCTTATACATTAAACTATCGTCCATTGTTTTCCTTCTTGTTTAGTCTTTTATGTAAGTTAGAATGTGGTGACCTGGTTTTGAATCATTCGTTTGACATTTATAATACAAAGGCAATGTTCGAAATACTTAATAATTTGGAATTCATGGTCACCAGCTACTCTGTCTGGAAGCTCTTCTGCTAGTCAAGTATTAACCTTTTAGTTGTGGATCATGGAGAGGTCTGTGGGTCACAGAGGAGAAGCTGGAGAAGTGGTACTTGGGACTCCCTGGCAGTGACTGTATAGAAATATTTTAACATTTTAACACTTCAAAATAATGCACCCTCACACTCACTGAACATTGGCGTTGTGTATAAATTTAATTTTACTTTTATGATTTTCATCTGTACAATGAGTAAAAAATAATACTTATGTAAGCTCTGCCTGCCTCATACAGGTTTTGTGAGATTCAAAAAGTTTGTGAAGTAGCCACACAAAAGCTTTGTTAGGCATTAAGTTTTGTCATCATTAGGTCATATAATTCTCACAAAACCTTTTAAAGTAGGTATTTTCGTTATTACCATTACAAAGACCTTATGAGCCAACATGCTATATATTTTACAAAAGGAGAAAACAAACTCATCAAGATGAAGTACTTTGCCTATAATCACATAGCTCATAGCTGTTTAGTTTCTAAGTAGAGATAGGATTTAATATGAATGTAAAAACTCAATATGTAATAGTAAAAGCCAGTTACATTTGTAACGTACCTCAAGTACAGTGGTACAGAACTTGTGTGTCTATAGTTCAAACCATAAATTATTTAAATCCTTTTTCAGTTGGCTATTAATACTGTTACATTCTATTCTCCTGGCCAAAATTTGGCAAAGGAAAATGAGAAAACTTGAGAGGTAAAAGAACAATTAAAGCTATTTTAAGTTGAGAAATATGTTCAAACTTTTGGTTTAGTTTGGAGCTCTGTGTTATACTGGCAAAAAATTTTGTCTCTCAAAAGGAGGTTTTAAATTTCTTTATTAATAAACACACCATTAGACATTGTATTGCTTACATGGAAGATGTGGTAAAAATGTTCAAACATTAATACTTAATAGAGAAACTGTAGAAGTCGTTCCTTTAAGGTCAAGTAACAAACAAGGACGCCTGCTATGACCCCTTCTGCTTGACCAAGGACTGTATGTCCTCACCAATGAAACATGAGATGTAAAAGAAATGAGGGATGAAGCTCTCAGGGGAGAGACAAAACTGTCAGTATGTGCAGATGACTTAACTACTTTCATAGAAAACCTGAGAGAATCAAGAAAAGAAAGATTCAGGCTACAAAGAGAGTTTAGCACACTTGCTGAGCACAAATCAGTGAGTGAAAATCAATAGAATTATTTACACCATCACCCAATTAGAAAATATAAAAGATAATAATACACTTTTTAAAAGCTCAGTCCATACAATATCTAGGAACTGACCAAAAATGTAAAAGTTATTGCTTTTAATTATGTTATTTTAAAACCTTATTAAAGAGGTCTGAGCACAGTGGCTCACAACTGTAATCCTAGCACTCTTGGAGGCCAAGGTGGGTGGATTGCTTGAGCTCATGAGTTCAAGACCAGCCTGAGCAAAAAGCAAGACCACATCTCTACTAAAAATAGAAAAACTGAGGCAAGAGAATCACTTGAGCCCGAGAGTTGGACGTTACTGTGAGCTATGATGCCATAGCATTTTACCCAGATGACAGCTTGAGACTCTGTCTCAGAAAAAAAAAAAAAATTAAGACTTAAAACCTTGTTAAAGACATAAAAGAAGATCTGATTAGGTATAAAGAATACCATACATGTGGAGGGAGGATTTTGCATTATAAATACAAAAATTTTTCCTAAATTAAAACATCAATTTAATGAAATTAAAATAAAAAATCCAGCAGAAGTGAATCGGGCACACACAAATCCAATAGGTAAAGCAGTTCTTAAAAAGAAGAGTGAAATGGAGAAAAGTCTTAGCAGATATTAAGCTATGTTACCAAGCTGTAGTAATTCATTGTTATACTGATAATAAAAATGTCAGCTAGACAACAGAATATAATCTAGTTTAGAATAGGATCTAAAACATGTGTATTTGGAACCTTGGCAAATTGTTGGTAGATCATTGAGGAAATGATAGATTATTTAAGAACAATCATTGTGAAAATTAGCAAAATGTTTGGAGAGAAAATGAGCCCCAAACTCATACCACATATGGAAATAATCCCCCACGGAAATAAAGATATAAAAATAAATGACAAAGCTATAAAGCTACTGTAAAAAATGAGATAATATCTTTGTAACAGTAGGATGGGAAAAGATTTAAGTAAGAAGAAGAAAAGCAGAGAGCATAAAGAAAAAATTTGTGGAATTGATAACATCAAAATTAAGGATATCTGTTATTTGTAGGACACTATAGACAGAAGATATTTGGGGTGAGAAGAATTAATAAGGGATTAAACTATAAGGAAATTATACAAACGACAATGAAAAACCCAAGTAATCCACAAGAAGAATAAGCAGAGAATATAGAGACAACTCAAAAAAGGGAAAAATAAATTGAGTAAAAAGTATATGAAAAGAAGTTTAACTCAGATAATTCCAAATTAGAACTTTACACATAAGGATGGCAACAGTCACAGAGTTGGATAATGTCCCTTATTGCGAAGGCTGTGGGGACGAGGACCCCTTCCTCTGTTCTGGATAAAGACTAAACCCCAGTAGCCACTCCGCAGAGCAGTTAGGGCGGATCCCGGAAACCGCACATGCGCACACCGATCCACCCAGCAATCTAAACTTGTTGAATACCAACTTCTTTCACTCTTGCAGCAACCAATTGGACTGGTATTCTATGGCACGCATGTTGAAAACAGCAATTTATGAGAGTAGTTCTTAAGTTTAAGGATGTGGCCAGTTAGGATGTCAGTGAGTACAAGTGGCTTTCTGTGTCACTGTCAAACAAGAGCAGCTCTTTGGCATAATACGACCTACTGCGAATGAAATAATTGCGCTCAATAAAAGTATGGGTCTTCCAGAGCTGGGCTGCATCTAAACCACATCAAGTGTGATGTATCTAAGTTCGCCACTTCTCTGATTGTGTAAAGATCTTATTTAGTCGACAGAGAGTGAAGGGATCCTTTGCTTTTGAGATGTGCAGCAGTATTTGGGATAATTATGCTTTGAAAAAATACCTACCAACTTGAGAATTTTTCAAAACAGAAATGAGTGTTTGTGGAACCATTTTTAACTCTGTAATCTAACACTGCATTAACCAGGATCTTAGCTAATTCACCTCTATAGATTGAGTTTATACACCAGATTCCAGATGGCGTCCCCCCTCATACCCCAGTCTAGGTAGCGGTGCCCCTCCCACCCCTCAGCTTTCCTGGCACCTGCAGACCTGCAGGCAGTCGCAAGACATGCATTTTTAAAAGAGTAGTTTTAGGCAAAACAGCTAACAAGAGACACAGCTTGTGGGATTATCCCAGCTGAAGAGTGGAGGGTTGGAGCAATTACAGACTAGAAATGGACCACGGGGAGAGACCACAGAAAAGTCCAGGGTCTCCCGACTAGGGGAGCAGCAGAGCGGAGAGGGAGGAGGATAGAGAAGAGAGACCAGCAGGGCGGGGACGGCATCCATGGAGGCCCAGAGCCCAGTGAGTGTGTGGGCGGCTCCCCTCCCCTGATCAGGAGCCTCAGGCTGGCAGCAGGACACAGGGCTCTCATCCCTCAGGGGGAGTATCTGAGAGAGCTGAGAGCCGGCACTCTTGCATCTGAACACCCAGGCTTCTGTTCCTTCTCCATTCCTGGCTTCACAGAAAGTAATCCGTGTAGAAACCGGGAAAGTCCTTGGCTTGAAAGGCCTAGCGGTGCTTTCCTGGTCTAGCCCATCTCCGGGATGGTGCCCCTATAACACTTAGTGGGACTGTGGCAGCACATTGTGTGATCAGCTGTAAATGGCTTGGACAGGCAGGCAAGACCCTGTGCCGCCTCCTCCCCGGACAGGACAGAGATGCAGAGAGACCTTCCCTGCGCCCCACCATAGCGCTAAAATGCCCTGTACCAAGCAAGAGGCCTACCTCCCCAATGAGGCACGTTTCTGGCTGGGCCTGAAGGATCCCTGTAGTCTGCAATCAGGGTGCCTGGTAAGATGGGGGCCACATCCACTGCTCTGCAGTTGCAAGCAGTTGCAAGTTGCAAGCAGTTGCAAGCAGTTGCAGTTGCAAGCAGTCCTGGTTCCAGACACCAAGTGGCGAGTGAGCCCTTCCATCCAAAGCCATTTGAGGGTGTGGAGAGGCGAAGAAGAGCTGGGTCAGTAAGCACTCTCCCCACCAATCCCCCTGCCCCGCCATATAGGAGAAGGCTGGGGCAATTGGACTGAATATGCTTAGCTCTGGTTCCCATGGCAACTGAATGCCTTGCCTGGACTGAACCAGAGAAGCACCTCCTCTCAACATATATGACAGGGAGAGCAGCCTGATCCAAGACTCTGTGGCTTATCCGCTGCTGGAAGAGTGTTCCTGGAGACCTCCGTGGACTGAGAGGCCCACCTCCCTCTAGGGGTGTAGGGGTGGGACAGGAGTGTACAACTGGAGGCCCCCTACCCGCCTGCAGCATACCGAGACACCGGCAGCTCAGACACTGAACACTGGGCAATCTCGAGAACAGGTCTTAGGCGAAGAAAAAAAATTCATGGACTAACTAAGGTCACAGCAGAAATGAAATCAGGAACAAAAGGGCTACCTAGAAGATTAATGAAGCCAAGAGTTGGTTCTTTGAAAAGATTAATAAAATTGACAAGCCTCAAGCTAGATTAACCAGAAATAGGTGAGAAAGGACTCTGATAAGCTCAGTTTAATAAGAAAAAGAAAAAAATCACAACTGATATCATAGAAATACAAAATATAATCTCTGAAAACTATAAAAATCTCTATGCTCAGAAACTTAAAAATGTGGAGGAAAGAGACAAATTCCTGGAAACACACAACCTCTGTAGGCTCAATCAGGAAAACATAGAACTCCTGAACAAACCAAAATCAAGCACTGAAATTGAAGCAGTAATAAAAAAATCTTCTAAACAAAAATAAGTCCCAAAGCAGACTGTTTCACACTCAAATTCGACGAAACCTACAAAGAGCTTACACCTATTTCACAACATTGCTATTCCATAACGTTGAGGACAAAGGAATCCTCCCCAACTCATTCTACAAAGCCACTATCACCTTGATACTAAAGCTAGGAAAGGAAACTAACAGAAAACTATGAATCAATATCCCTATTGGATATAGATGCAAAAATTCTTAATGACATCTTAGCAAACAGAATTCGGCTGCACATCAAAACATTTTTTCATCACAACCAGTTGGATTTCATCTCAGAGATTCAAGGATGATTCAAACATACGCAAATCTATAAATGCAATTCACCACATCATCAAATAATAGATTCAAAAACAGAGACTATATGATCCTTTCAATAGATGCAGAAGGCATTTGAAAGGCATCTGATGAAATTTAGTATCCTTTTATGATGAGAACATTTGAGAAAACAGACATAGATGGGACATACCTCAAAATTATAAAGGTCATATATAACAAACCCACAGCCAACATCATATTGAATGGGGAAAACTTGATAGAATTCCCACGTAGAACTGGAACCAGATAAGGTTGCCACTATTTCCACTTCTGTTCAACATAGTCCTGGAAGTTTTACTCAGAGCAATTAGACAAGAAAAGGAAGTCAAGTGTATCTAAATGAGGAAAGAAGTCAAACTATCACTCTTTGCTGATGATATCATCTTACATCTAGAAAATCCCAAAGATCCAACCAAAAGACTCCTGGAATTGATAAATAAATTCAGCAAAATCTCACATTATGAAATCAATGTACACAAATCAGTAGCTTTTTTATATGCCAACAACAGGCAAGCTGAGAATCAAATCAAAGACATTCTACCTTTCATAGTAGCATCAAAGAAAATAAAATACCAGGGAATATATTTAACTAAGGAGGTGAAAGACCTCAATATGGATAACTATGAAACACTGAGGGAAGAAATCACTGAGGATGTAAATAGAAAAATGTATCATGTTCATGATCAGCAGAATTTAGTGAAATGGCTATGCTACCCAAAGTGATTTATAGATTCATTGCAAGCCCCATTAAAATACCAATGCCAGGGGGGCAGAGGCAAGATGGCTGATTGGAGCCAGCTTTCCACAGAGGCTCCAGTCCAGAAGGAGAGTTAAAGGACAGAATTTTAGCAAGTAAGCTGATAGTTTGGAGCTGAGCCAAGAGAGAAGGTTGAAGAATGCACATCAACCCTGCTGAGGTGAGCTATGACCCCAAGGATACAAACAAAAGTTACAAAATCCACTGCCAAGAGGATGGGAGTCCCCTCCCCCTTGAGAATGGCTTGCAGTATACCTTCTACAAACAAGTGAGCAGAGTTCAAATGTCCTCCCATTTTATCCAACAGGAGAGACCCTCTAAAAACCAGACCTCCTTCCCATACTAGGGTGCCATGGCACTCTCCTGCCAGGTATAAAACTGTATATATTCTCTACCTGCAATTCTGAACTCCCAGCACTCCCCTCCACTCTCACACTGAGGTCTGGAAGCCTCTCCCTCATGGAGTTCAGATTCTTTGGCATTTTCTCTAGGGGTGTGACCAGGGCGTGGGCTGTTGCAGGTCTTTGCTGATTCTGCAGCATGGGGGTAAGGAGAAAATGATGAACTGAAGGAACCCTACTGAAAGGAAGAAGAGGTACCCCCACTACAGAGCAGCAGCAGCAGCAGCAGCAGCAGCAGCAGCAGC
>NW_003852538.1:1498633-1510961 GCF_000181295.1 Otolemur garnettii | reverse complement strand
CAGCAGCAGCAGCAGCAGCAGCAGCAGCAGCAGCAGCGGGAACAATAGGGCACACACCCCTGGGGATATTTTGGACACTCCCTGTCTCTCTGGGCAACCAGAGAAAGTCAGGCATCTTCTCTGGTGGCAGATACTGGTGGAATATATCTGGGACAGTAACACAGACCCTGTGACCAAAAGGTATGCCTGAGGTGGTACTGGCTTGGGCAGAGCCCAGTGGGATGGAGAATTGAAGATGCCTGTGCAGAGATGGGATACTCCCAGGGTGGGGCTGTGCCAGGACTGCTTAGTGAGCCTAAGAAACACCCGACCCTCAGGTGTCCTTGCTGAGACAAAGGCAGGCAGGAAACTGAAAGCTGAGTATATGGTCTAACCAGACCTACCCCAACACAGACTGCAGGGGAAACAGAAACCCCAGCTCTGGGCAGCGGCACAGACCAGGGCTGTGTCGCAGTTTCTGTGAACTCAAACAGCACCTGGTCTGCAGGGGAATATAGCCAGGATGAAATCACAAATTCTGGGAAAATATAAGTGTTAGCAATATCAATCAGGGGTGGGGCTGGAACTGAGTGAACTGCCCCAACTTCCATTAACCACCCAAGATTGTCAGACCTCAGCTTCCCCTGCTGGGTGGTGGCAAAGTGTGGAGGCCTAGCCGAGGGGGCATATGATCTCTCTGTGACTCAGGTAGGCTCAAACCACTGGAACATCTGCTCATTGGAGGGAACTGGGTCATAGTCCTGAGGGGTTACCAATGATTGGTGTGACAGAGGTGCCACATGGGAAAGGAGGCATCAACCTTCTCAAACTAATTCATTTGCTGGGGGGGGGTGGTCCTTCTGACTCTGGGGAGAAATAGAATGAATCATATCTGAATTGCTAGCAGACCCCTGCTATCTAGTTGCAAGAGATCTTTTGAACGCCCTCACTTGAGACCAGGTGCTGACTGGGACAACTGATTTGGATCTCTCGGACTGGACCAGTCACCCAAGGACTATCCAAGTGGTGTGTGCTTGTGGGAAGGTTTGATTTTCCTTTTTCAGTTGTTGCCCATGGGGGGCAGAATGACTTAATTGCTGGTATTTCTCCACAGGTGAGACTTCAACCCAGAGTAACTAATTCACTAGAGTAGGATAGAGATCAGCTGAAAACAAGACAGAGCCACTTAGCCCCACCACACCAAGTAAGTCCTCAGTGTCTCAGGCTGTAGCACTGTACGGGTCCTTTGCAAAGCTCCAGGAGAAAAGGTACAGACAGCATTCACAGCTCTTGGGTAAAGGGCTGGTTCATTACTACTTCAGGAGTCTCCCAACCCAACTTGACCTTATTTGCTCATCGAGCCAAATGGTGTAAAAATAATCATGGGGAGGAATCAGCAGAAAAACTCCAGTAACATGAATAACCAGAGCAGATCAGCTCCCCCAAGGAACCATACAGTAGACACAACTGAAGATCCTATTCATATACAAATGGCTGAGATGTCAGAAATTGAATTTAGGGTTTATATTGCAAATAAATTAATAGAATGGAGGTACAGTTGGAATTAGAAATTCAAGGAGAAATTCATAAGTTGTCTCAAGAATTCAATGAATTCAAAGACAAAATCACCAAAGATTTTGATACATTCAGACAAGAATTTGCAGCCCTCAAAGATCTGAGAAATACAGTAGAATCCCTCAGTAACAGAATGCAACAAACAGAAGAAAGGATTTCTGATATTGAAGACAAAGCTTTTGAATGCTCCCAAACACTCAGAGAGGAAGAGAAATGGAGAGCAAACATATCATTCTCTCAGAGAGCTTTGGGATAATTTGAAGAAAATTAATATTCACCTTATAGGAATCCCTGAAGGTGATGAAGTTGCTTTGCAAAGCACAGAGGCCCTTTTTCATGAGATTATGAAGGAGAAGTTTCCAGACATGCCAGGAGATTCTGAAATTCAGATATCAGTTTCATAACCCCAGCACATCTCAACCTGAATAAGACAACCCCCTAAACACATCATAATTAACTTCACTAAAGTTAAGATGAAGGAGAACATTCTGAAAGCAGCCAGATGTAAGAAAACCATAACTTATAAGGGGAAGAACATTAGAATGACTGCAGATCTCTGTGCTGAAACCTTTCAAGCTAGAAGAGGAGGGTCATAGACTTTTAACTTCCTAAAACAAAATAACTTTCAACCCAGGATCCTGTATCCAGCTAAACTGAGTTTCATTTATGATGGATAAATTAAATACTTTAATGACATTCACATGTTGAAGAAATTTGCCATAACTAAACCAGCTCTCCAGGATTTTCTCAGACCTATCTTCCTATGACCAGCGCAATCCTCCACCACAAAACTAAACTCACTCAGAAACTTTTGATCAAATTCCAACTTCCACAGTGGCAAAAGGATTAAAAATGTCCACTGGACTTTCAAAAAACTTGATACCCGAAATTTTATGAGGTTTATCAATATTCTCAATTAATGTGGATGGCTTAAAAAGTCCTCTAAAGAGGCACAGTTTGGCTGACTGGATAAAAAAACTCAGGCCAGATATCTGATGCATATAAAAATCTCATCTTACCTTAAAAGATAAATATGACTCAGGGTGCCATTTTTTGCAGATTTAGAAAAATTGTTTTATGCTTAAAGATATGGAACCAGCAAAGAATCACATTGCCAATGCAACTTTATGTAGTAAGAACAAAATGGAGTCACCTTGTAAAGGATGTAGTAACCAAAACAGCATGGCACATGCACAAAAACAGAGACATAGACCTATGGACCAGAACAGAGAACTCTGAAATGAAACCATCCTCACATTTCCATTAATTTTTGACAAGCAGATAAAAATATACATTGGGGAAAGGAGGCCCTATTCACTAAATTGTGATGGGAAAGTTGGATAGCCTCATAGAGAAGTCTGAAACAGGATCTGCACATCTCACCACTCATAAACATTAATTTATGATGTATAAAAGACTTAAAACTAAGGCATGAAACTATAAGAATTCTAGGAAAAAACTGTTGGAAAAACTCTTATAGTTATCAGCTTAGGGAAAGAGTTTATGAGGAAGACCTCCACAGCAACTATAGCAACAACAAAAATAAAGAAATGGGACCTGACCAAATTAAAAAGTTTCCTCACAGTCAAGGACACAATCAATAGAACAAATAGACAACCTACAGAATGGGAGAAAACATTCGTATGCTATGCATTTGATAAAAGGTTGATAACCAGAATCTAGAAATAACTCAAACAATTCAGCAAGAAAAAGATCAAACAGCACCATTAAAAAGTGGGAAACAAATGTATGAAAAAATGCTCAACATCTCTAATCATCAGAGGAAAAATAAAAATCACAATGAAATCTCACCTAACTCCAGCGAGAATGGCTCTTATCAAAAAGTCCCAAAACAAGTGCTGTATGGTTGTGGAGAGAAAGGAACACCTATACACTGTTGGTGAGACTGCCAATTGGTATAATGGTATAATCTCTGTGGAAAGTAGTATTGAGAAACCTCAAAGAACTCAAAGTAGACCTATGATTTGATCCAGCAATCCCACTACTAGGTATTTACCCCAAGGGGGAAAAGACATTTTATCAAAAAGATACTTGTACATGAATATTTATGGAAACACAATTCATAATTGCAAAGATATGGAAACAACCCAAGTGCTCATCAATGTATGAATGGATTAATAATGTGGTTTTTGTATATCATGGAGTACTATTCAGCCATAAAGAAATGGTGATCTAGTATCTTTTGTAACAACCTGGATGGAACTAGAGACCCTCTTCTAAGTGAACTATCATAAGAATGAAAAAGCAAACACCACACATTGTCAATGGTAAATTGGAATTAGTTTGTCAACACTTATGTGCACACACGGAAGTAAGACCCAATGAGAACTGAGTAGGTGAGAGAGGAGAGAAGGAGTTGGGTTTATTCACACCTAACAGTTAAAATGCAGACATTCTGGGTGAAGGACTCACTTATAATTTTGACTTAAAATGTAAAAAAGGAAATTATATAACCAAAGCATATGTATCCCAGAAGCATTCAGAAGTTAAAAAACATATATAAAATTTTAAAATATAAATTATATATTTATAATTACATACTTATTTATAATATTATAAATATAAAAATATAATAAATGTTAAATATATATTTATATAAAGAAGAACAGGGTGCACATTCTTTCTTTCTTTGGGATGCCACACTGTTCTCTCACTCCTTTTCTCCCTCCCTGGTCGTCTCTTCTCTCAACACCTGCTCTCTTCCCTCTCTCTAATATAAAATAAACTTATACCTTTATATTCTAAATAGGAATACAAAGAATAGTTTCAGGTTTACGGAAAATTTGAGACCAGAGAGTTCCCATATATCATAAACCTTCTCTCCCCTATTATTTACATCTTGCATTAGTATAGTGCATTTGTTGTAATTAACAAACCAATATTGATACAGGATCACTAAAGTTCATACTTTATTAAAAAAATTATACACAAAATAAAATCAATATAGGCAGTATTTCTGGAAATGAGATTATCAGTGATATTATTTTTTTCTTAAACTTTTCTGTGTCATATAATTATTTTATAATTAATATTTACTATTTTTTAATCAGAAACACAATAAAACTGTATTCCTGAAAAAAGAATTGAATGTGGATTTCTCTATTAATATCAAGAATTTAAAAAAGTAACTATTTTCATCCCCAGTTGAAAAATGCTTTATATTTATAATTTCTTCTTCTGTCTTCTACTTTTTAGTTTTTATCAAGAGTCTGGGGTTTTGGCCAGGTGTGGTAGCTCATGTCTATAATCCTAGCACTCTAGGAGGCCAAGGCAGGTGGATTGCCTACACTCACATATTCAAGACCAGCCTGAACCAGAGCTAGACCCCATTTTTAAAAATAGCTGGGTGTTGTGGTGGGTGTCTATAGTCCCAGCTACTCAGGAGGCTGAGGCAAGGGAATCTCTTGAGCCCAGGAGTTTGAGGTTGCTGTGAGCTATAATGCTATGGCACTCTATTTAGGGCAACAAAGTGAGATTCTGTCTCAAAAAAAAAAAAGTCTGGGTTTTATTTATTTATTTTTCTTTTAATCTTCATATAGTAGACCTTGTGATAATAAATAAGTATTTATTTATTTTTTTAAATTTGAGGTTAATGTGAGAGTAAAAACAGCCAGGTCACAATGTTTGAATTTGTAGGGTAGAGTTGCTCTGGTAGTTGTAGAGTCCCTCACCCAAAAGATGTGCCATATACCCCTATGCTGTGTGCATTAAGTGAGAGCATATGAAACCCTGCCTCCGCCCCTCTCCCTTATTCCCTGTTGCCCATCTTGAATTAAAATAAGTTTTTCTCCTTTGTAGGAGTTAATTAGGTTTAATAATTATTCATAGTAGTATTGAATGCATTGGATATTTGCTTTCCATTCTTGTGATACTTTACTAAGAAGAATGAGTTTCAACTCCATCCAGGTTAAAACAAAAGCTGTAAAGTCGCCATCCTTTTTATGGCAGAATAGTATACCACAGATTGTCTATCTGTTCCTGTGTAGGAGATAAGCACCCCTTGCTCAGACATGGCAGTTTGCTTCAATGTGCTCCCCCAGGAGATTGATTCTGAGAAACATTTCTTTGAAGATTGAGCTTCTGTACCTGCCTATAGATATGCAGAAATATGCAGAAAGGTCTCTCTAAAGAAATTGTGGAGAATCAGCTGGGGTCTCTAGCAGCTGGGAGTGAACAAACCGGTCTTCGAGCATTGGGTTCTAGTCTCTGCCTTCTTCCTTCATTAATATTATAATCTCTAGTTTCAGTTTGGGCTAAAAAGAACAGACAGCCAGTCTCTCTTATGTTTTTACCCTAAACAAAATCAATTGTATATGTTTTCCTCAGCCTTCACACTGATTTGTAATCTTAAATGGTAGCTTTCTAATGTTACTTCACTTCTTTATATATGTGTTAAATTCTTACTGAATGTTTGAAAGTATATAAGATAATCAGTAAAGTTTAGCCAGGCCGCCAACCAGAGCGAGTCTCGGCCTCCCTTCAATTATCATCCTGTCTGCAGCTTCTTTCCCCTGTGTCTCCGATCAGAGGCTCCAAAGAATATACACCATCATTCCTGAGTTGATGGACATTTAGGTTGTTTCCACATCTTGGCAATTGTAAATTGAACTGTGATAAACAGTCTAGTGCAAATGTCCTTATGATAAAATGATTTTTTTTCTTTTGGGTAGATGCCTGGTAGTGAGACTGTGGGATCAAATGGGAGGTCTCATTTGAGTTCTTTGAGGAGTCTCCATACTTATTTCCAAAGAGGTTGTATTAGTTTGCAATCCCACCAACAGTGTAAAAGTGTCCCCCTCTCTCCACAGCCATCAGCAACTTTGGGACTTTGTGATGTGAGGTAATCTTACTGAGCTTAGGTGATATTGCAGGGTAGTTTTGATTTTCATTTCTCTGATAAGTAGGGACACTGAACATTTTTCATATGTTTGTTAGCCATTCATCTGTCTTCCTCAGAGAAGTTTCTGTTCATGTCTCCCGCCCAGTGATAGATGGGATTGTTTGCTCTTTTTTTTTTTGTTGTTGATTAATTTGAGTTATCTGTAGATTGTAGTTATTAACCCTTTCTCAGATTTGTAATATGTAAATATATATTCTGAAGGTTGTCCTTTTGTTTTGATTGCTGTGTCCTTAGCTGCGTAGAAGCCTTTTGGCTTAATTAAGTCCCATTCATTTATTTTTGTTGTTGTTGAAATTGTCACTGAAGTCTTCTTCATAAAATCTTTCCCCAGGCTGACATCCTTAAGAGATTTTCCCACACTTTTTTCTAGGATTTTTATTGTTTCATGCCTTAGATTTAAATTTTTATCCACCTTGAATCAATTTTTGTAAGTGGTGAAAGGTGTGGGTCCAGTTTCAGTCTTTTACATGTGGTTATCTAGTACTCCCAGTACCATTTATTGAATAGGGCTCTTTTTCCCCACTGTATGGTTTTGTTTGGTTCATTAAAGATCAGATGGCTATAAGAGACTGGTTTTATCTCCTGGTATTATATACTGTTCCATATGTCTGTGTCTCTATTTCTGTGCCAATTCCCTGCAGTTTTGATCATTGGGGACTAATGTAGCCTATGGTCTGATAGAATGATGACTCCAGTTTTGTTTTTATTACTAAAAATTACCTTGGCTATACTGACTTTTGTCTGGTTTAATACAAGATGAAAAACTCCTTTTTTGAGTTCTTCAAAATATGATATTGGTGCTTTAATGGGGATTTCATTGAACCTGTACATTGCTTTGAGAAGTAGAGACATTTTGACAATGTTGATTCTTTCCAGCCATGAGCAAGGTATGCTAGTCTTCTGCTATTTCTTTCCTTAGGGTTTCATAATTCTCTTTGTTGAGGTCCTTCACCTCTTTTGTTAGGTATATTTCTAGGTATTTCATTTTCTTTGAAGCTATGGTGAAGGGAGTACTGTCTCCCTAGGGAGTATCTACTGTAAAGCTATTGTCTTTGTTTAGCTTCTCAACTTGGATGTTATTGGTATAAAGAAAGGCTACTGATTTGTGGACTTTGATTTTATATCCTGAGATGTTGCTGTATTTCCTGATCACTTCCAGGAGTCTTGTGGTTGAGTTTCTGGGGTCCTCTAAATGTAAGATCATATCATTGGCAAAGAGCAAGAGTTTGACCTCTTCTGTTCTCATTTGGATGCCCTTTATATCCTTCTCTTGCCTGATTGCATTGACTAGAACTTCCAGCTCTATATTGAATAGTCGTGGTGATAGACGACATCCTTGTATGGTTCCAGTTCTAAGTGGAAAAGCTTTCAGATATTTACTGTGGGTTTGTCTTAAATGGCTTTGATCAGTTTAAGAAATGTGCCACCTATGCCTATATTCTTAAGTGTTTTAATTAGAATAGGATGCTGAATTTTATCAAATACTTTTCTTGTATCTATTGAGAGGATCATATGATCTCTGTTTTTGCTCCTATTGATATGGTGAATTACATATATGGACTGTGTATGCTAAACCAGTCTTGCATCACTGGGATGAAGTGTACTTGATTGTGATGTATAATTTTTTAATGTGTAGTATTTTTGCATCTATTTTCATTAGTCTAATTGGTCTGAAGTTCTCCTTTTTAGTTGGGTCCTTTCCTGGTTTTGGTATCAGGGTGATGTTTGCTTTATAGAATATGTTGGGAAGGTTCTTTCTTTCTCAATGTTTTAGAATAGGTTCTGATGTAGAGGTATACACTCTTCTTTGAAAGTTTGATAAAATTCTGGTGTGAAGCCATCTAGTTCAGGATTTTTTTTGTTTGTTTGTTGGAAGCTTTTTTACTCTTTCTCCAGTCTCAGTGCTTGATGTTGTTCTGTTTAAGAGATCTATTTCTTCCTGGTTAAGTCTAGAGACAGGGTGTAATTCCAGGTATCAGTCTGTTTCCTCCACATCATCATGTTTCTGGGTGTAGAGTTTCTTGTAGTGTTCAGAGATAATCTCCTATAGCTCTGTGATATCTGATGTTATTTCCCATTTTCATTTCTGATTGAGGTCATTATAGATTTTGCTTTTCTGTTTCTAGTTAATCTGGTTAAAGATTTATCAATTTTATTTTTTCAAAGAACCAACTTTTTTTTTCATTAATTTTCTGAATAATTTTTTTTCAATTTCATGTATTTCTGATTTAATTTTGATTCTTTTTTCTGCTAGGTTTTTTATTCCTTTTCCACTTCCTGGATGATTCATTAGGTTGTGGATGTGCTTTTTTTTTTTTTTTTAAGAGATAGAGTCTCATTTTATTGCCTTTGATAGAGTGCCGTGGCATCACAGCTTACAGCAACATCTAGCTCCTGGGCTTAGGTGATTCTCTTGCCTCAGCCTCACAACTAGCTAGGACTACAGGTGCCCACCACAATGCTTGGCTATTTCATTGTTGCAGTTTGGCTGGGGCCGGGTTTGAACCCACCATCCTCAGTATATGGGGCCGGTACCCTATCCACTGAGCAATAGGTGCCACCTGATGTGCTTTGTTGTTATGCTTGAGGAAGTTAACAATTTTCTCCTTTATTTCTACCTTGACCTAACTGTCATTCAGCCTAAGGTTTTTTAATTTTCATGCTTTTATATGGGGATAAAATGTTGCAGTTGAGTTCTGCCTTTATTGCCTTATGGTCTGAGAAGATGCAAGGTGTAATTTCAATTGTTTTAATTTGTCACATTGACATATTTGACAATGTGTCTTGGAGATGTTGCGTTTGTGTTGGGATGGCCTGGGGTTCAATATCCTACTAAAAGAAGTGTTTTGAAATCTTTCATGAAAAGTGGGAAATTCTTCTGGGACATTCTTCTCCTTCAGGGATCCTTATAATTTATATGTTTGAAAGTCCTGTGAAGTCTCATAATTCTCTGAGCAAATGTTCTACTTTCTCTCTTTTCTTTTCTGCCTCTTTAACTACCTGTGTTAGCTCAAGAGCTTTATCCTTTAGCTCTGAGATTCTTTCTTGTCTATGGTCTAATCTGTTATTGATACTTCCTAATGCATCTATAACTTCTCTGACTCCTTCAATTCCTTAAGCTCTGCCATATCCTTTCTATATTCTTCATCTCTTTCATTGATATTTTGGTTCTGTTTTTCATCTTTCTTGTTAATTTTCTTTATTGCCTTTGCCATCCCTAGTTTGAATTCCATTTCTATTAATTCTTTTTTTATAATTAATTATTTTTTATTAAATCATAACTTTGTACATTGATGCATTTATGGGGTTCAGGGTACTGCTTTGATATACAATTTGAAATGTTTACATTGAACCAAGTAACACATCCATCACAATTATACTCATTTCTTAATAGTTTTGAAATGTAACATTGCATCATGCACATTAGGTGAGGTCCCTCCAAATACCCTTCTTTCTCCCATATCTCCTCTCCCCACCCCTCTCTGTCCTCTTCCTTTCTACTTTATGGACTATAGTTATGTTTTGCCATTCATATGATTGTGTAGGTGGTTATATATTGATTTCATAGTAGTATCAAGTACATTGGACACTTTTTTCCATTCTTGGGATACTTTACTAAGAAGATTATGTTCCAGCTCCAACCAGGTAAACATAAAAGATGTGAAGTCTCCATCTTTTTTATGGCTGCATAGTATTCCATGGTGTACATATACCATAATTTGTTAATCCATTCATGGGTCAATGGGCACTTGGGCTGTTTCCATGTCTTGGCTATTATGAATTGGGCTGCAATAAACATTCTGGTGCAAATGTCTTTGTTGTAACATAATTTTTGATCATCTGGGTGTATACCTAGTAGAGGAATTGTGGGATTAAATGATAGGTCTACTTTTAGTTCCTTGAGTGTTCTCCAAACTTCTTTCCAAAAAGGCTGTATTAGCTTACATTCCCACCAGCAGTATAGAAGTGTTCCCTTCTCTCCGCATCTATGCCAACATTTGTAGTTTTGGGATTTTTGTGATGTGGGCTAATCTTATTGGAGTTAGATGATATCTCAAAGTGGTTTTGATTTGCATTTATCTGATGATTAAGGATGATGAGCATTTTTTCATATGTTTGTAGGCCATGTGCCTGTCTTCATCACAAAAGTTTCTGTTCAAGTCTCTTGCCCACATAGAAATGGGGTTATTTATTCTTTTTTTATTGATTAGTTTGAGTTCTCGGTAGATTCTAGTTATCAGACCTTTGTCAGAAGCATAAAGTACAAAAATCTCCCATTCTGAAGGTTGTCTGTTTGCTTTACTTACTATGCTCTTGGCTGTGCAAAAGGTTTTTAGTTTGATCAGATTCTAGTAATGTATTTTTGGTGTTGCTTCAATTGCCTGGGGGGGGGTCCTCCTCATAAAATTTTCACACATGATTTCTTCAAGTGTTTTCCCTGAACTCTCTTCTAGTATTTTTATAGTTTTATGTCTTAAGTTTAAATCTTTTATCCAGTGAGAATCAATTTTTGTTAATGGTGAAAGGTGGGGGTCCAGTTTCAATCTTCTACAGATCTTCAGCCAGTTCACCCAACACCATTTGTTAAATAGGGAGTCTTTCTCCCACTGAATATTTTTGATAGGCTTGTTGAAGATCAAATGATAATAAGCAGCTGGGTTCATTTCTGTTCTCTATTCTGTTCCATAAATCTACCGCTCTGTTTTTGTGCCAGCACCATGCTGTTTGGATCACTGTAGATTTATAGTATAGCCTGAAGTCTGGTAATGTGATACCTCCTGATTTGTTCTTATTTCTGAGTAATATATTTGCTACTTAAGGTTTTTTCTTATTCCATATAAAATGAAGTACTATTTTTTCAAGTTCTTTGAAGTATGACAATGGTACTTTAATAGGGATTACATTAAATTTGTAGATTGCTTTGGGTAGTATGGACATTTTAACAATGTTGATTCTTCCCAGTCACGAGTATGGTATGTTTTTCCATTTGTTAACATCTTCAGCTATTTCTTTTCCCAGAGTTTCATAGTTGTCCTTATAGAGATCTTTCATGTCCTTTGTTAGGTAAATTCCCAGATATTTCATCTTTTTTGGCACTATTGTAAAAAGAATAGAGTCCTTGATTGTTTTTTCAGCTTGACTATTTTTGGTGTATATAAAAGCTACTGACTTGTAAGTATTCATTTTGTATCCTGAGATGCTGCTGTATTTCTTGATGACTTCTAAGAGTTTTGAAGTTCAATCCCTGGGATTTTTCAGGTATAGGATCATGTCATCAGTGAACAGTGAGAATTGGATCTCCTCTGCCCCTATCTGGATACCCTTGATCACCTTCTCTTGCTTGATTGTGATAGCTAAGACTTCCATTACTATGTTAAATAGCAGAGGAGACAGTGGGCATCCTTGCCTCATTCCTGATATGAGTGGAAATGTTTTAAATTTTGCATCATTCAATATGATATTGGCCTTTGGGTTTGATGTAAATGGCCTCCATCAGTTTAAGAAATGTCCCCTCTATGCCTATTTTCTTAAGAATTCTTATCATGAAAAGATGCTGCATATTATCAAAGGATTTTTTTGTGTCAATTGAGAGAATTATATGGTCTTTGCTTTTTCTTTTATTGATGTGGTATATTATATTTATAGATTTGTGTATGTTGAACCAGCCCTATAACCATGGAATAAAACTAACTTGGTCATGGTGTATAATTTTTTTGATGAGTTATTAAATCCTGTTTGCTAAGATCTTATTGACTATTTTTGCATTGATATTCATTACTGATATTGGTCTATAATTTTCTTTCTTTGTTGGATCCTTTCCTGGTTTGGGTATCAGGGTGATATTTGCTTCAT
>NW_003852538.1:1485518-1497971 GCF_000181295.1 Otolemur garnettii | reverse complement strand
TTCATTTTCATTTAGTTCCAAAAATTTGTTGATTTCCTTCTCAATCTTGTCTTTGACCCAGCTATCAATCAGCCTAAGATTATTTAGCTTCCATGACTTTGTTTGAGTATGGAGATTCCCATTGCTGTTGAGTTGAATTTTTATTTCATGGTGGTCCGAGAAGATGCAAGGAATAATTTCTATACTTTTAAATTTACTGAGGTTAAACTTGTGTCCTAGGATATGGTCTATTTTGAAGGATGACCTGTGGGCTGATGACAAGAATGTATATTCAGTTTTATTAAGGTGTAATGTTTTGTATAGGTCTTTAAAGTCCATTTGTTCTAGGGTCAGCTTTAAGTCTAATATTTCTTTGTTTAGTTTCTTCTTGGAGGATCTATCCAAAACTCTCAAAGGGGTGTTATAATCTCCAACTACTATAGTGCAGGAAGATATCAAGTTATTCAAATCCATTAGGGTCTGCTTTATGAATTGAGGAGCATTCTGGTCGGGTGCATAGATGTTCATTATTGAAATCTCTTCATGTTGGGTGTTTCCCCTGACAAATATGTAGTGCCTTTCCTTATTTTTCTTTATCTTTGTTGGCTTAAAGCCAAGTGTATCTGCTACTAAAATTGCAACCCCTGCTTTTTTCTGGTTTCCATTTGCCTGTATTATACAAGTCCATCCCTTCACCCTGAGTCTATTTTTATCCTTTAAGGTAAGGTGAGTTCTTGTATACAGCAGATGTCCAGTCTGAGTTTATGTATCTCAGCCAGCCTCGGCCTCTTTAGAGGACAATTTAAACCATTCACATTAATTGAGAGAATTGATAAACCTGGTTGTGTCTTGGGTGTCATGATTTTTGGATGTCCAGTGGACATTTTTAATCCTTTAACCACTGTGGAAGTTGGATTTTGTTCAAAAATTTCTGGGTGAGTTTACTTTGGAGGTAGAGCATTGTGCTGGTCATTGTGGAGGATGGGTCTGAGAATATCCAGGAGAGCTGATTTAGTTATGGCAAAATTCTTCAACATGTCTGTCATTAAAGTATTTGATTTCTCCATCACAAATGAAACTCAATTTAGTTGGATAGAGGATCCTGGGCTGGAAGTTATTTTGTTTTAAGAGATTAAAGGTTGATGACCATCTTCTTCTGGCTTGAAACGTTTCAGCTGAGAGATCTGCAGTTATTCTGATATTTCTCCCTTTGTAGGTAATGCTTTTCTTATGTCTGGCTGCTTGCAGAATTTTCTCTTTCATCTTCACTTTGGCAAAGTTAATCACAATGTGTCTAGAAGATGCTTTATTTGGATTGAGTCTTGCTGGGGTTCTGAAACTGTCTGCTAACTGAAGTTCTGAATCTCTTCCAATGTTTGGGAAATTCTCCTCCAAAATCTCTTGGAGTAGAGCATCTGTATCTTTAGGACCATCCTCTTCTCCTTCAGGAATTCCTATAAGATGAATGTTTGATCTTTTGGAGTGATCCCACAACTCTCTCAGGGAATGATCAGTTTTTGCTCTCCATTGTCTACCTCATTGAGTGTTTGGGAACATTCAAAAGCTTTGTCCTCAGTTTCAGATATCCTTTCTTCTGCCTGGTCAGCTCTGTAAGTGAGGGATTATATTGTATTTTGGAGCTCTTCACTTAACTTTTTCATTTCCTTGAGCTCTGCTATCTCTTTTCTCATTATGTCCATATCTTGGGTGACTTGAGAGAACTTTAGAACTACTCTTTGGAATTCAATTTCCATCTTTTCTTTCATTCTATTTATCTTATTTGCCATCCATATTCTGAATTCAGTTTCTGACATTGCTGCCATTTGTCTATGCATGGCATATTCAGTTGTATCTTCTTTGTCATTTCTTGGGGGAGGGGGGTTGATCTACTCTGGTTATTCATGTTGCCAGAGTTCTTCTGTTGAGTTCACACCACGTTTATTTTCTACTGTTTGGTTTATTAGAACTGGTAGGGTGATTGAATTGGGGTTCCCAAGTAGTAAAGATAGCCCCTTACCAAAGCCCTAGGTTTTGTAATTGTGGCTTATCTCCTACAACCTTAAAGAGGCCCCTTTCAGAGTTTTGGCTGGAGACTCTGAGAACCTACTTGGTAAGATAGTGCAGGCTAGCTCTGTTTTGATATCAGCCAACCTCTACCCTATCCTAAGAAACCACCCTATTAGATTTAAAGCTCAACTATGAAGAGATACAAACATCTGTGGCACCTAGCCCCCACCCTTTAGTTCTTTTCCACTACAGAACTTCTAACATCAACATCAGAATGTCCCAGAGTAGATAACCCCAGACATGGGTTCCAACCAAATTGTCTCTGGCAGTGCAAACCCTGCCCAACAGAGAGGGATTCAAGGACAATTCAAAACAAAGGGATTCAAAGCACAATTGGAGCCAGGGATCCACACTCCCACCTGCCCAGACTCAGTCCACACTATTGTCTGCTTCTCTGCTCACAGGCCTAGCTGGAGCCAAGGGCAATGGCCCCTCCTACCTGTCTCACTCCACACACCACTAGCCTCTGGAGTAGGGTCTGGAGTAGTGCCTGTCAAACAAGTTGGAGTCAGATAGCCATGCCTTCTCTTGCCAGTTTTAGTCCACTGACTCACAAGCCTCTGTTTATAGGTTTTTCTGGAGTCAGGGCATGGGGCCTGCCCTCTGGTCTCAGTCCACACACAGCTAGCCTCTGCTTGCCAGACCAGTTGGAGTCAGGAGACCACGCCCTGCCTGCCAGTCTCAGTCCACTGCCTGGCAAGGCTCTGTTTGCAGGCTCTGTTAGAGTCAGGGTACCACACTCTGCCCACAGGTCTCAGTCCTCACCTGGTAAGCCTCTGCTCACCAGCCCTGCTGGAGGCAATAGAGTATGCCCTATCCCTAAGGGCTTGGTTCACACCCAGTAACACTGCTCAAGGGTTCTGTTGGAATTGGGAGATCACGCCCTTTCTCTCAGGTTGCAGTCCATGCCTACTAAGTCTCTGCTCGCAGACCCAGCAGGGACCAACCTTGCCTGCCAAACTCAGTCCACGTGGGGCAACCACTCTCCTGCTGTGGGTGCTTTCAGAGCCAGGGGTTCTGCACCCTGTCCTGCCAGACACAGCCCAAATCAAGGGTCAACACTACCAATGGCTGGGCATAGTCATAACCAGGGGACTGCTCCTCCTCCCACTGAGTGTCCCTTTCTTCCCACACCTTCTTTCTTCCCCGTTAGTCACAGATTTTGTCCTGATGGTTGGCAGTCCACACTATGCCCAGGTCTCTTAGGACAAAACCAAACACTCTGTGCTCTGCAGGGGGCAGAGCTTCAGACCACCATGCAAGGGGGAAAGGGTGGACTGGGAGTTTGGACTTGTGGGGAAAAATATCTGTTCAATTTTATGCCTGGTGGGGTATTGTCTAGGTTCATAAGTGGGACCTCCCTGGAGAAAGAGACCTGGAGTTTAGCTGCTCTCTCCAGTGAGGTAAAATGAGAGGTCTTTTGTTCCCTGCTCATTCACAGATAACCTGCAGCAGCACTCCTGCTTGGGGGAAGGGTCTCCTGCCCTCTAATCAATAGGTTTTGTACCTGTAATTTGTTTTCTTGAATGCTCTTTCTTGGAGTTACAGCTTGCCAAACTTCTTTCTTGGCTCATTTCCCTGTCTTTGGCTTCATAGAGTCTGATTCCATCCAGTTTTTCTTCCTTTGCTCAGGAGCCTCTGACGAGGGTTGCTACAAGTCGGCCATCTTCCCAGAATTCCCCTATTAATTCTTTATGGATGGAATCCTCTGTGGTTGGGGATGTTGATCTGCTTTGGTTTTTCATGTAGCCAGAATTTTTCTGTTGGTTCCTCCTTCTTCTTGTACACATCCTTCTCCTATTTTTCTTTTGTCACTTCCTCCTTTGCTTTAAATTACCTTGTCTCACAGTTTAGGTGTTGAAGTGTCCTTTTTGTATAAGTCCAAAAGGAGGAGGAGAGTAAAGAATGAGAAGAGAGGAAGAAGAAAAAAAGAAGAAGAAAGAAGGGGGTGAAAGAAGAGAAAGAGAGTGACAGGAGAAATGGTGTTGTTCAGAAGGGTGCTATGACCACACCTATAACTCTAGGATTTTGGGTGGCCAGGCTGCTTGAGTCTCTCAAAGCCAGGAGCTTTTTACCTGCCTGGGAAAAACCAAGACTCCACTTCCACCAAATATGGAAAGACAAAAATAAACACCTCCCCCCCAAATTGAAAATTCAGCAGTATGTCACAATGGGGAACCTGCCAATGTTGTCTTTCTAAAGGCCAATGCTGTAAAGACATCTTAGATCATAATTTTGTGACCTCCTTGGGCCAGAACAATGTCATGACTCCCCTTGGGGGGGGGGTCAGAGAAAACAAACCAAAAAATAAAAATAGATAAAGAAAATTAAAGATTCAACTATATAAGATTTTAAATAAAGGGGAATAGTTTAGCTATTGTATGGAAAATTTATGTGGGGAAGATGAGAAAAGTAGAAAAATCTATACCAAAAGTAAAAGAGAAACAGGAGAGAAATAAAAAGTAAAGGGGCTGAAAATCTGTAACAAAAATGGAAGAGTGCTTGCTATTGAAGAAAATAAAAATGAAAAAATAAAAATACAACCAGTTAAAAAAAGAAAAAGAAAAAGAACCCAAAGAAATATAGAAATATACCTGAGTGTAACTATATATACATATACATATATATATGTATATACATACACACTGGGTGTACATATATTCTAATATATTGCCTGGACACAAGGTGGCACTGTGGTGTTAGGAGATGGAGAACATACAGGCTAGAAACCACTTATAGAGGTGGAGGTCTCTGAATCTTATTTTCTTGACTTAGTTGCCTTCAATCAGGGCCTGGTTGCTTCATTAGTATTTAGTCCCCATGGAATGGGGATCCTGAAGCTCTCACCAAATTCAGGGCATGACACACAGTGTCCCCTGACAATGATTCCCAGGGCTACTCAGCTCACCCCAAGGGTGGATGTCCTAGCTCAGCTGGTGCAGCAGAAACTGGCCATGCTGTAGGACCCTGCAGACCATTTCTCCTACAAGGCCTTCCCACAATGGCAGCACCCAGCTAGCAGCCAAGACAATGGGAGATCAGCACCACCCAGTGTTCAATTGTGGCTGTTGACAAGTCCACCCATTTGTTTAAGGCTGCTCTAGTAAGTAGATTATCCTCAAATCAAAAAGCTGCCAGAGGGCCCTTTCTTGTTCCCAGTCCTGCATGGATGGGCTAGCTGGCTGGTCCCTGCCCATTTGCAAGCCCTTGTCCTCTGTGCTAGTTTTCTTCAGCTGGAGACCTCACTGGCTTCTGTCATGCACCACTGCTTCACTGTGCCCCCAGAGTGATGTCCCTGGGTATATACCCCTACCCAGAGGTGGCTGGAGTTTTCTTCCCTCTGCCTTGCCACAAGTGACTTTAGAAAGCTATTTCTAATTTGCCATCTTGATCTGCACCCCCTCCCAAGTCTGGGGTTTTAGATCCAAAATACTATTAATACATTTTGTTTGTTAGCTACCTACATCCTATAATTTAAGACTTTTTTTTTTTTAACATTTTAACAGTTTGATTGTAACTTAATTACACTTAAGTAATATGTTTTGTTACTTTAATTGCTGTTTGGGGATCTATTGCTTTGTGGCAAAGCACCTCAAAATTTACAGTTTTAAAAAACACTAATTTGTATTCTCTTTCTTAGTTTTTTGGACTGACTGGACTCATTTGGGTGCTCCTCACTTGGAGTCTCTCATGTGTTTACAGCTAGATTGAGATTGAGGCTGGATTCACTTGAAGGTTTGACCAGGTAGATATCTGAGGTGCTTCATGCTCCTCTGTGAGGCCTTTCTCTCCAGAAGAACTACCTGCCTTTCTTACAAGCAACTCAGAACTCTAAGAGAAGAAAAACAGAAGCTGCTTGGTCAGTGAAGGGCTATATCTGATATATGCATAGTTTCACTTTTGCAAATTATATTGGCCAAAGCTGTTACAGGTCTAAGTACAACTCAGATTCTAAAGGATGAAGAAGTGGATTCTTGAAGTGTAAGTAGAAAGTCCTCATTACTGAAGAGCTAGTGGGAAAGGAGGCAATGTTGCAACCACATGTGGAAACCTGTCATAGTCGTTCACTCATTTTTTTTTTTTTTGTTATTTTTTTCTATCCATTTGTTAAGATTTCAATTAGTTGGAGTATTTTTTTTTTGCAGTTTTTGGTTGGGGCTGGGTTTGAACCTGCCACCTCTGGTATACGGGACTGGTACCCTACTACTTTCAGCCACAGGCTCCACCCATTGTTCGGTTTCTTCTTCTTCTTCTTTTTTTTTTTTTTGCCAGGTCAAAGGCTAAAGGGGTGAGAGAAGTAGTAGGTGTGGCTCTTTCTTCACTTGTATTTCAAGGGTTGGCAAATTATGGCCCACAGGCTAACTCTAGTCCCTTGCTTATTTTTTTGTTTTCTGTTTTTTTTTTTCTTAGAGTAATAACATATTTTAATTTTCTACAAATTTTAAGTGTTCATTATGATTTGGTGCAAGTGATAATACTTATTAATACAATATATGGATTTTTTCAGTAAATGTCTAGGTTTGTTTCTTAATAAAGCTTTGGTTTATTACTTTTTAAAATTTTAGGATATTAGGGTATACACCTGTTTTGTGTATGTACTTTGTTTTTTGCACAAATTGAGTCAAGGTTATAAGAGTGTCCACCCACCCAGTGTGCACTGTACCCAACAGGTGTGAATTTACCCATCCCCTTTTTCCTCCTCTCCCAGATTTATTTTCTGTGAGGAGATACTTCAAAGAACTTACAGTAGACCTACAATTTGATCCAACAATCCCACTAATGGGTAAATACCAAAGGAAAAAATGTCATTTTATATAAAGGACACCTGCACTTGAATGTTAATAGAAGCATAATTCACAATCACAAAGACATGAAAACAACCCAAATAGTCATCAATATGTGAATGGATTAATAAAATGTGGGATATGCATGTCATGGAGTACTACTCAGCTCTAAAAATGGCAACCTAGAATTTTCAGGACAACCTGGATGGAACTGGAAACCATTCTTCTAAGCAAAACATCATGAGAGTGGAGAAGCAAACACATGTACTCAATGCCAGGCTGGAACTGACTTATCAACACTGAAATGCACATATGCCAGTACACATCATTGCTTATCTTTTTAAATAAAATTTTATTTTAAAAAGCCAAGTCCATTCATTTATATATTGTGTATTGTTGCTCTTAAGTTACAAAAGCAGAGTTGAGTAGTTGCAACAGCAACCATGTGGCCTATAAAACCTAAAATATTTACTATGTGGCCCTTTATAGAAAAAAAGTTGCTTACTCCCATTTAATCTTGTTATATTTGCTTCCTTTATGTCACACAATACACTTTGTAATTTTTTTTTTTTGAGACAGAGTCTCACTATATCACCCTCGGTAGAGTGCTGTGGAGTCATAGCTCACAGCAACCTCAAACTCTTGGGCTTAAGCGATTTTCTTGCCTCGACCTCCCAAGTAGCTGGGACTACAGGTGCTTGCCACAATGCCCAGCTCACACTTCGTAATTTTTAAAATATATTTCTTTGATTATACATCTCTATAAAGATATAAAAATTGTGTGAGGTCAGGTACTTTGACTGTCTTATTCATTGCTGCATCCCCACTACTGTAATACAATGTCTGGAATGTGAAGAAGTGAATTACATGAAGAGGTATGATCATGACACTGCACTCGAGCCCAGGTGAGAGAGGGAGACCCCATCTCTAAAAAAACAAATACTTAAAAAAAATTATTCTATTTATTCCATTGTAAATTTGGAAGCAGGATGGGATGAGTTAAATGAATTTTGTTTAAGATTTTACTTATTTATTTAATTGTGTGGTAAGGGCACTTTTAACATTTTAAGTACATAATACAGTGTTGTTACCTATAGATATAATGTACAGTGGTTTTTCTACAGTTTATTCTAGAAACAGTTAAACAGGTCTCTGTTTCACCCTCCTCCCAGTCCTTGGCAGCCATTATTCTACTTTTTATTTCTATAAATTTAACTATTTTAGAAACTTCATATAAGGGTAAATAGGCAGTATTTGTTCTTCTGTGAATGGCTTATTTTACATCAGTTAATATGTTAAATTGGAAGAAAAAACAAGGATATTTAGAGAATAAGTCAAAGATTTAGAAAGGAAGGTTGAGGTGGAGTCACTTGAGAGATCTTAGGAAATCAGCATAGTGGTGTCCACAAGCCAAGGGCAGAAGGATTTCATGTGCAGGGACTGAACAATTTTGTCAAATGCCATAGAAAGAAATCAAAATTTAACAGATCTGAAAAGTGTCCTCTGGATTTAGCAAAGAGATTGGTGTGTTATTAGCAAGGACCATTTCAGTGGGGCCACTTGAGACTGGGTTAGTTTCCAGGGGCAACCATAAGAAAGCACTACAAACTCAGTGGCTTAAAAACAACAGAAATTTACTCTCTCACGTTTCTGGAGACTAAGAGACAAAACCAAGGTGTCAGCAGGGTCATTATCTCTGTGAAAGCTCTAAGGGAGGAGCCCTCCCCACCCCCACTAGCACCTCTCCTAGTTTCTGGTGTTTGCTGGCAATCTTTTAAGTTCCTTTTCTTGTAAATGCATCACTTCAACTTCTGCCTTCTCCATCGCATGACATCCTCTCTGTGTGTCTCTGCACCCCTTGTATCTCCACAAAGGACATAAGTCTTTGGATTTAGAGCCTATTCTTATCCAGTAAGACTTCATCTTTACTTGTCTTGGTTATGACTGAAACATGTTAAATGTTAAGACATAGGGCATGGTGCAGAGTTTGAGTTCAGTTCAGGTGGATGATAACCTAATTCAGTAAGTCAGGAGGGAAGAATAAAATAATGCTTGTGGATACAGAAACACTGTAAGTATTTAGGTTAGTGCAAAAGTAATTGTGGTTTTTTTATTGTCGAAATTTACCATTTGATATTGGAATACACTCTTAAATAAATATGGTTATGTTACCTATCATTTTAATGTGATTTTCTCCCCCTTTTTTGCTAATGACTTAGTGCTTGCTGTTATTTTACACTCATTATGGACCATGGAAATGTTAGACAAAAAGCAAATTTGTGTAATTTTCTTATGTGAGTCCAAAATGGACCATAAAGCAGTGGAAACAATTTGAAACATCAACAATGCATTTGGCCCAAGAATGGCTAACGAACGTACAGTGCAGTGGTGGTTCAACAAGTTTTACAAAGGAGACGGAGCCTTGAAGATAAGAGCACAGTGGCCACTTCTGGAAATTGACAATGACCAGTTAAGAGCAGACGTCAAAGCTGACCCTCTGACAACTACATGAGAAGTTGCCGAAGAACTCAATGCCAGCTACTATGTGGTCATTTGGCATTTGAAAGAAATTGGAAAGGTGAAAAAGCTCAGTAAGCAGGTTCCTCACAAGCTGACTGAAAATCAGAGCAATCATCATTCTCAGATGTTATCGTCTCTTATTCTACACAACAGCAAGCCATTTCTCTATGTGATTGTGACATGTAACAAAAAGTGGATTTTACACGACAACCAGTGATGACTGGCTCAGTGGTTGGACCAAGAGGAACCTCCAAAGCACTTCCCAAAGTCAAACTTGCACCAAAAAAAAAGGTCACGGCCATTGTTTGGAGGTCTGCTGCTGGTCTGATCCATGACAGCTTTCGGAATCCCAGTGAAACCATTTACATCTGAGAAGTGTGCTCAGCAAATTGATGAGATGCAGCCCAAACTGCAAAGCCTGCAGTTGACACTGGACAACAGAAAAGGCCCAATTCTTCTCCATAATGCCTGACTGCACACAGCATGACTGATGTTTCAAAAGTTGAGCAAAGTGGGCTATGAGGTTTTGCCTTATCCGCCACATTCCCCTGACCTCTTGCCAACTCACTATCACTTCAAGCATCTCAACAACTTTTTTTGGAAACTTCATGTAAGTGGAAAATGCTTATATAGGGAAAATGCTTCCACAACCAGCGGGATACAGAAAATGCTTTCCAAGAGTTTGTCGAATCCCAAAGCATGGATTTTTATGCTATAGGAAGAAACAAACTTATTTCTTTTTGGCAATAATGTGTTGATTGTAATGGTGCCTATTTTGATTAAGAAAGATGTGTTTGAGCCTGGGAATAATGAATTAAAACTCATTGTCTAAAACTGCAATTACTTTTGCATCAAACTATAGATAGAAGGAAGTTTAGAGTTAAGTAAAAAGCAAAATTAGCTGTTGCGAATAACAGGGTTTACTAGAGCACGTTTGAGATGAGTACTGAAGATTTAACAAAAATTTATTCTGAGAGAGAACTGAAAAATAAGGCATTGGGAATGGAATTGAGCTTAAGGATGACATTCCCAATGGTCAACTGGATACATCGTGTGGTGTTCTTTGGGGTGGAAGAAGGCTCAAAGTGGAGGCATTTGTGATTAGACTCAGGAACTGACAAAGGGGCTTTGCAGCAACACTTTAACCATCTTATATTGCCCCCTTTCTTTATGTCAGGTAGACTATATGAATGTTTCACAAGAAATGATACAGAGTTCACTCCCACTATCAAAGAAGTTAGTTTGGGAAGTTTGAGCCTTAAAGAAAGCCCCTGAACACAATGACCATGTTTGTGAAGAGGTGGGTGGGAGCCATTTCTAAACAAGTTGAGAAGCCAAGAAATGTCCCAACATTTCAAAGCCTATGTTATAATTGCCGTCTTAAGAGGAAAGTGAATAAGTTTAAATAGCAGCGAACTCACCACTCCTCAGTGTTTGATTCTACCTCATCTTATTAGGGCTGTTAGCCAGCATAGGGAGAGAGTAAAACAAGTGTTACTTTAAAAAAATTTTCAACTTTAAAGGAAGCTTTTTTAGGTCACTGTTTTGGTTTTGTCACTGCAGTAAAAAAAAGGTATACCATTTAGAGACAAAAGGGGACATCAGAATAAGTAGTAATATAATCATAATGAAATTTGTGCCATTGGTTTAGTACTTGACAGCGTTCAAGATACATTCAGAATATGTTTTCTCACTTAACCTACAAACAGCACTGTTAGGTAGATTTTTATTATACCTGTTTAATTTGCAGATGAGGACATGGAGGCTTAGGGAGATTAATGATTTTTCCAGAACATGTGAAGCAAAGATAGCAATTGGGTTTTGATTTCAGGGTCCAGTGAGCGCATTTCACTGTGTTCATCTTCAGTGTGATGATTACTCACAATAAGTAATTATTCTGGACAGTTCCAGTGGGAAGGAGGCAAGGTTTTCATTTTCCATGAAGGTTCTCCAAGTGTCTGAGGCTTTTTCAAATTATTATTTAAAACTTCAATTTGTGGTTTGTGGTTGTTAGTTGAAGGCAACATACCTACCTAAAATGGAACCTCTTTTCTCTTGAATTTGCTCAGTGTTCTAATGTCTCTAAATCTTAAGCTCTTGAAGGTTGTACTTGGGCACTGTTGAATGAGTAAAAATATCACATACACGTTGGCCTCTAGAGGTCACAAATGCAACAGAATCTTGTTTTCATCTCTTCAAGAGTGTTTTAGACAGCCCACAAACCACTATGGTTTCGATGAATGTGTGTTGTCATTGTAATTCTTATAATTACAATGATTGCATTACAAGAATAAGGTTGTCTACAAATATGTCCAGAAATGCATTTTCTTAACCAGAATTTTGAGAGTATCCATAACATTGGATAACAGGAAGAGGCAGTAGTAAGATGTTTTTGGAATTTCTGGGAACAATTTTTTAAAATGCAGAAAGTCATGCCATGTTATTTTGAGAAGACAAGTCATAATTATTTGCTATTGCTTTTAGAAACTGGTTAATCAGTGTGACAATGATATATAAAAACACTTGTAGATATAGGGAAAAAAATTAAAATGTGTATTTGTGCATAAAAATTAGTAGAAAGTATCATTACTTTGATATTTATCTGAAGTAGTTAATTTAAATTGGTTAAAATGATAGGAAAACATTTTAAGAAGTAGTAAATTTATGGTCAGTAATACTTTGAATTTTTTAGTATTTAGATTCTATGGTGTTTTCCTAAAGAAAAACTCAACCACTTATTGGTCATTTTTAATCCTCCAAGTATCATGCTAAATATTCCCTAAACATATTATCTGATGTATTTTCATAATAACCCTACACACATTGAGCTTTTTTTGGCTTATTTTTTCTTCAGAATATCTTCAACTTTTCCCCTTTATGTATTAATCCAGAGATAATTAGCATAGTCATTTCAAATGTAGGTGACTAATTCAAATAGAAATGCAGTCATATATCCCTCAATTATGGGAAAATGTTCTGAGAAATGTGTTAAGTGATTTTGTTGTGCAAACATCACAGAACATACAGACACAAGCCTGGATGGTTTAGCCTCAAACACACTTAGGCACTTTGGGAAATGTGGTCATCTTAATGATATTAATTC
>NW_003852538.1:1481649-1485422 GCF_000181295.1 Otolemur garnettii | reverse complement strand
ATTTCATTGGTTAAATTTATTTCTAGGTATTTTTTCATAGCTATTGTAAATGGGATTGCTTTCTTGACTTCTTTTCTTTTTCAACAGTTTGCTCATTATTAGTTTTTAAAAATGCTGCTGATTTTTGTATGTTGATTTTGTATCTTGCAACTTTACTGACAATTTAACAAATCTAAGAGGTTTATTTGTGTGTGGAGTCTTTAGGTTTTTGGGGGTACAGAATCATATCATCAGCAAAGAGGAACAATTTCTTTTCTTCTTTTCTAATTTGTATGTCTTTTATTTTTGTTTCTTTCCTGATTAGTCTAAGACTTCTAGTACTCTAACAGGAGTGGTGAAAGTGGGCATTCTTATCTTGTTCCAGTTCTCAGGGGAAAGGCTTTCAACTTTTCATTATTCAATGATGTTAGTTGTGAGTTGGTTCTATTCAGCCTGGCTAGGACTTCCAGCATTATGTTGAATAGGAGTGGTGAAAGTGAACATCTTTGTCTTGTTCTGGAAAATACTTGTTCCTAATAGTCTCTAATGATTCTCTTATTTCCTTTTTTTAATTTCAAATTCATATGAAGGCACACATTTTTAGGTTACATTGTTTTGAGTTCTAAGGTAAAGTTCAAGTTGTAGTTGAGCCCTTCACCCAGGGGTCATGTTGAACACCCTCACATTATGCACATTAGGTTAGGTTCTGCCAATTGTCCTCCTCCTGCCAATCACCCTCCCTCCACCCTTCCCTCCCCCTTTTCTCCTTTCCTCCTTGCTAGACTTTATTTGTGTTTTTTCTTTTGTTGTGGACATATAGTTATTTGTATATTGGTTTCATATTAGTATTGAGTACATTGGATATTTTTGCCCATTCTTGAGATACTTTTCTAAGAGGAATGTGTTTCAACTCCATCCAGGTAAACACAAAAGTTATAAAGTCTTCATCTTTCTTTATGGCTGAATAGTAGTCCATGGTATACATACACCATAGTTTGTTAAACCGTTCATGGGCTGATGGGCATTTGGGTTGTTTCCACAAGTTGGCAATTGTGAATTGAGCTTCAATAAACATTCTGGTGTAAAAGGCTTTGTGATAACATGATTTTTGTTTTTCTGGGTAGATAGCTAGTAATGGAATTGCAGGATCAAATGAACAGTTGACTTTTATTTCTTTGAGAATTCTTCATACTTCTTCCCATAGAGGTGGCATTAGTTTGTAGTCCCACTAGCAGTGTAAAAATGTTCCTTTCTCTCCATATCCATGACTAGCATCTGCAGTTTTGGGACTTTGTGATGTGGGCTCATTTTACTGGATTTAGGTGATATCTCAAAGTGGTTTTGATTTGCATTTCTCTGATGATTAGAGACAGTGAGCATTTTTTCGTATGTTTGTTGGCCATTTGCCTATCATCTTCAGACAAGTTTCTGTTCAAGTATCTTGCCCACTTATATATGGGGTTGTTTGCTCTTTCCTTGTTGATTAATTTGAGTTCACTGTTGATTCTAGTTATCAGCCCTTTGTCAGATTTGTAACATGCAAATATATTCTCCCATTCTGGTACCCTTTGCTGTGCAGAAGCTTTTTAGCTTGATCATGTCTCATTTATGTGTTTTGGTGTTGCCAAGGAGGTCTTCCTCATAAAACCTTTTCCTAGGCCAACTTTTTTAAGTGTTCCCCCCTCACTCTCCTCTAGAATTTTTATTATTTTGTGTCTTAAATTTAGATCTTTATCCAGTGAGTCAATTTTGTCAATGGTAATAGGTGTGGGTCCAGTTTCAGTCTTCTACATGTGGCTAACCAGTTCTCTTACTTAGCACCACTTATCTTTTTATTTTTTATTTTTGAGATAGAGTCTCACGATATCACCCTTGTTAGAGTGCCATGGCATCACAGCTTACAGCAACCTCAAACTCTTGGGCTTAAGCTATTCTCTTGCCTTAGCCTCCTGAGTAACTGGGACTACAGACACCCACCACAATGCCCAGCTGTTTTTTGTTGCAGTTGTTATTGTTGTTTAGCAGGCTTGGGCTGGGCTCAAACTCACCAGCCTTGGTGTATGTGGCTGGCACCCTACTCACTGAGCTCCAGGCATCGAGCCAGCACCACTTATTAAATAAGGAATTTTTCCCCCTGTGCATGCTTTTGTTTGGTTCATCAAAGATCAGATGGCAATATGTGGCTGAGTTCATCTCTAGTTTCCGTATTGTATTTCACAGATCTATGCCTCTATTTTTGTGCCAATACCATGCTGTTTTGATCACTATACATTTGTAGTATAGCTTGAAGTCTGGTAACATGATACCTCCAGATTTGTTTTTATTTCTAAAAAATTATATTGGCTCTTTGAGTTTTTTTTTCTGATTCCATATGAAATGAATTACTATTTTTTCAAGTTCTTCCAAGTATGACATTGGGGCTTTGATGCGAATTGAATTAAATCTGCAGATCACTTTGGGTAGTATGGACATTTTATGATGTCAATTCTTCCTAACCATGAGCATGATGTGTTCTTCCATTTGTTAACATCTGCTATTTCTTTTCTTAGAGTTTCATAGTTCTCTTCATAGATATTCTCCACATTCTTTGTTATATATATTCCCTGGGATTTCATCTTACTTGGAGCTACTGTAAAAAGTATTGTATCATTAATTTTATTATCAGCTTGAGTGTTATTGGCATATATGAAGGCTATTGATTTATGGACATTGATTTTTTATCCCAAGATGTTACTGTATTTCTTGATCACTTCTAAGAGCTTTGTAGTTGAGTCCCTAGGGTTTTCCAGGTATAAGATCATGTCATATGTGAAGAGTGAGAGTTTGACCTTCTCTGACCCCATATGAATATCCTTCATCCCCTTCTCTTTCCTGATTTCAATGGTTAGGACTTCCATTACTGTGTTGAATAGTAGTGGTGACAATGGGCATCCTTGTCTAGCTCCAGATCTGAGTGGAAATGTTTTCAATTTTACTCTGTTCAATATGATATTGGTTGTTGGTTTGCTATAGATGTCTTCTATCAATTTAAGAAATGCCCCATCTAAGCCTATTTTCTTAAGTGTTCTAATCATGAAAGGATGCTAGATATTATTGAAAGCTTTTTTTTGCATCTATTGATAGAATCATATGGTCTTTGATTTTTTTTATTTATGTGGTATATTATATTTATAGATTTATGAATGTTGAACCAAACATGTAATCTTGGGATAAAACTAACTTGATCATGGTGTATAATTTTTTTGATGTATTGTTGAATTCTGTTTGCTGGGATCTTATTGATTATTTTTGCATTAATATTCATTAATGATATTGGTCTTCTTTCTTATAGTTTTCTTTCTTTGTTGGGTCCTTTCCTGGTTTGGGGATTAAGGTGATACTTGCTTCATAGAATGTGTTGGGAAGTATTTTAGAAAAGGTTATGTAATATAGGACTAGTTCTTATTTGAAGGTTTGATAGAATTCTGATGTTAAGCCATCTGATCCTAGACTTGACTTTTCTTTTCTTTTCTTTTTGTAGAGACAGAGTCTCACTTTATTGCCCTCAGTAGAGTGCCGTGGCACCACATAGCTCATAGCAACCTCCAATTCCTGGGCTTAGGTGATTCTTTTGCCTCAGCTTTCCGAGTAGCTGGGACTACAGGTGCCCACCACAATGCTCAGCTATTTTTTGTTGCAGTTTGGCTGGCTGGGTTTGAACCCACTACTCTTAGTGTATGGGGCCATCACCCTACTCACTGAGAAAGAGGTGCTGCCCCTGGTCCTGGACTTTTCTTTTTTGGGAGATTTTGTAT
>NW_003852538.1:1478570-1480513 GCF_000181295.1 Otolemur garnettii | reverse complement strand
TTATTGAAATCTCTTCATATTGAGTGTTTCTCTTGACAAATATATAGTGTCCATCCTTGTCTTTCCTTATCTTTGTTGGTTTAAATCCTATTGTATCTGCAAATAAAATTGCACCCACTGCTTTTTTTTTCTGATTTCCTTTTGCCTGCATTATAAATGTCCATCCCTTCACTCTGAGTCTTTTTTGTCTGTTGAAGTAAGTTGAATGTGTAGGTGACAGATTTAGGCCTGAGTTTTTGTATCTGGTCAGGTAATCTGTGTCTCTTTAGAGGTCAATTTAAGCCATTCACATTAATTGAGAAAATTGATAGGTGTGGTAGTGTTTTGCCCATCATGTTTTTCTTTTCTTTTCTTTTTTTTTTATTATTTTTTAATTTATTTTTTTTAATTAAATGATAGCTCTATACATTAATGCAAACGGGGGTACAGTGTAGTGTTTTCACATACATTTTGAAACACTTTCATCAAGCTGGTTCACATAGATTTCATGTAATTTGCATAGTCATTGTGTCAAAACACATCATGCTTTTCAATGGTATAGTAGATATTTTTTAACTCTTTCACCATTGCATATGTTAGGTTTTGTTTGATAAATTCTAGGAAAGTTTACTTTGGTATTAGACACTTGTGCTGGTCATTGTGGAAAATGGATTTGAGTATTTGCTGGAGAGCAAGTTTAGTTTTGACACATTTCCTCAACATGTGGATGTCAGTAAATTATTTGATTTCTCCATTGCAAATGAAACTCAGTTTAGTTGGATACAGGATACTGGGCTGACAATTGTTTTAGGTGATTGAAGGTTGATCCTCTTCTGACTTGAAAAGTTTCAACTGAGAGCTCTGCCTTCATTCTAATATTTCTCCCTTTGTAGGTAATGCTTTTCTGACGTTTGGCTGCTTGCAGAACTTTCTCCTTCACATTAACTTTGGCAAAGTTAATTACAATATGTCTAGGAGATGCTTTATTTAGATTGAGTCTTGTTGTTGTTTTGTAACTGTCTACTATCTGAATTTCTGTATCTCTTGCAAGGCTTCAGAAATTCTCCTCCATAATATCTTGGAGTAGAGCATTTGTGCCTTTAGGACCATCCTCTTCTCTTTCAAGAATTCCCATAAGTCATATGTTTGATCTTTTGGAATCATCCCACAATTCTCTGAGGGAATGATCAGTTTTTGCTTTCCTTTTCTCTGCCTCTTTGAGCACTTAAGATCTTTCAAAATCCTTGTCCTCAATTTCAGAGATCCTTTCTTCTGGCTCCTCAACTCTATTACTGAGGAATTCTACTGTATTTCAGAGCTCCTTGAATAACTTTTTCATTTTTTTGAGCTCTGCTATCTCTTTTCTCATTATGTCCATATCCTTGATGATTTTGTCTTGAATTCATTAATTCCTTGAGGCAACTTTTGAACAACTGTTTGGATTTCTATTCTATATTTTCCTCGATTCTATTAATTTTATTGGCCATCCAAATTCTTAATTCTACTTTTGGCAATTCTACTATTTGTCTATGAATGACATCTATTGTATCTCCTTTGTCCCTCCTTGGAGTTGATCTACTCTGGTTATTCCTGTTGGCAGAGCTCTTCTGCTGGTTCCACCTCATGATTATTTTCCACAGTTTGGCCAGTAAAACTTGTAGAGTGAGATTAGATTGAGGAACCCAGGAGGTGGATTAGCCCTTTACTGATGAGCTGGAGCTGGTGATTGTGACTTTTCTCCTACAGCTTTACAAAGTTCTCTTTCAGAGCTGCAGCAAGAGACTGTGAGGACCTGGTTGGTGTGATAGCACTAACTGGCTCTGTCTTGTAGTCAGCAAGCCCTATCCAAACCTAATGAGTTGTGGTATTAGGTTGAAATCTCAGCTGGGGAGCGATACAAGCAACTGTGGCATCCTGGCCCCTACCAGCAACAGCTGGAGGAGTAGAATCAGTCCCTCCCACTA
>NW_003852538.1:1477428-1478328 GCF_000181295.1 Otolemur garnettii | reverse complement strand
AAGGTCTACAGTGCCCTGATAGTAGGGATCCACAGGCAGTTCCATACCAAAAACCTGAGAGGCAAGAGTCTGGTTCCCTCTGGTGAGTGATGTGGTCAGGAAGATGCACCCTGTTGAAGAGTCAGTCCAGAGGCATCAGCACCTCCACTCCCCACTGCCACACACCACTGCCAGCAACCCCACTGACTGGAGTCTTGTTCCCTCCAGTGAGCAACAGAGTCAAGTGGGGACACTGGCCTGAGTCAGAGGGGAGCCAGCATCTCCTCCCCAGCCACACACTGCAACCCTGAACAGACAAAGCCCAGTTTCCTCTAGTGGGAAACCGTATCAGGGAGTGGGCCTCCAAATTCAGACCAGAGGTATCAGTACCTCTGCCTGCCTATGTGCACCATCTCAGTGTGTTTCTGTCTCCCATGCATTCAGCACCTCGCCCCTGTCACACACTGCCACTGGCAACTTGGAGGGGCTGAAGCCCAGTTCCCTCTGGTGAGCAATGGGCTCAGGAGAGTGCCCCTGACCCAGGGCATGAGCACCTCAGTGGCATGGAGCATCTCTTTCTCCCACATGTCTCTCTCTCCACGAGCCTGCAAATTTCCACTTAAGTCACTATTTGCACACTGCTGTCCAGTGGCCCACACTATGCGCAGGCCTCTCAAGGAATTGCCAAACCCTCAGGGGGCAGGCCTACAGTCCACCAGGTGAGAGGAGAAGGGTGGACTAGGAGTTCAGAGTTGCACAGAAAATACTTATTCAATTTTATGCTGGGCAGGATGATGCCTTGGCTCATGAGTGGGACCTTCCTTGAGAAGGAGGCCTAGTATTTAGCTGTTCTCTCCCCTGGGATAAAATAAGAGGTCCTTTGTTCTTGAAGAGGGCACACAGTGAGCCTGTCTCTTGAGG
>NW_003852538.1:1472628-1476706 GCF_000181295.1 Otolemur garnettii | reverse complement strand
TATATGTCTGTTAAGTCCATTTGTTCTAGGGTCATTTAAGTTCATTATTTTGTTGTTTAGTTTCTGCTTGGAGGATATGTTCAGTATTGTCAAAGGAGTGTTAAAATCTCAAACTATTATGGTGTGAGAAGATATCATATTGTTCATATTATTTAGGATTTATGTATTGACCAGTGTTTAGGTTCAGTGTGTAAATGTTAATTATTGAAATCTCTTCATGTTGTGTGCTTCCCTTGATCAATATGTAGTGTCCATCCTTGGCTTTCCTTATTTTTGTTGGTTCAAAATCAATTATATCTGCAAATAAGATGCAAGTCCTGCTTGTTTTCTGATTTCTATTTGCTTGGATTTTTGTTTTCCATCCCTTCAACTTGAGTCTTGTTTTATCCTTAGAGGTTAGGTGTGTTTCTTGGAGAGAGCAGATATTGGGCTTCAGCTTTTGTGTCCAGTCACCCAGTCCGTGCCTCTTTAGTGGGGAATTCAACCCATTCACATTTACTGAGAGAATCAATAGGTATGGTAGTATTTTGGTCATCTCATGTTTTAGAGGTCCAGAACTTATTTTTATCCCTTGCACCATTGTGGAAGCTAGGCTTTGTTCTTTAATTTATGGTTGTGTTTACTGTTTTGATGGGCCATCATGCTGGTAATTATGAAAAATGGGTCTGAGTACTTTGTGTAGAACTGATTTAGTTATGGCAAATTTCCTCAACATTTGCATGTCACTAAAATACTTGATTTCTCCATCACAAATGCAACTCAATTTAGCAGGATACAGGATCCTGGGCTGAAAATTGTTTTATTTAAGAAGGTTAGAGGTCAATGACCCTCTTCTTTCTTTTAGCTTTAAAATTTAAGCTGAAAGATCTGAGGTCATTCAGATATTTTTCCCTTTGTAGGCAAGGCTTCTCTTATGGCTGGCTGCTTGTAGGATTTTCTCCTTCATTTTAACTTTGGCAAAGTTAATTACAACGTGCCTAGGAGATGCTTGAAATGGATTGAGTTATGCTGGGTTTCTGTAAATCTATCTGAATTTCTGTATCTCTTGTAATGCTTGGGAAATTCTCCTCCATAATATCTTGGAGAAGAGCATTTGTGCCTTTAGGACCATCCTCTTCTCTTTCAGGAATCCCTATAATTGAGATATTTAATTTTTTGGATTGATCCCATAACTCCCTCAGGGAATATTCTATCTTTGTTCTCCTTTGTTCTGTCACTATACATACTTGGGATAGTACAAAAGTCTTGTCTTCATTTTCTGAAATTCTTTCTTCTCCCTATTCAACTCTATTACTGAGGATCTCTGCTGTGTTTTGAAGCTACTCAAATGCCTCTTTCAATTCCTTAAGCTCTGCTATAGCTTTGCTCATTAGGCTCATATCCTTGGTGACTTTATCTTTGAATTCATTAATTTCTTGAAACAACATTTGCACCATTTTTGGTTTTCTATTTACATGTTCTCCTCAATTCCAATCATCTTATTTTCCATCCATATTCTGAACCCTATTTCTGACATTTCAGTAATTTGTCTATGGATAGTATTTTCTGCTGTATCTCCCTTATAATCTCTTGGAATTGGTTTTTCATGTTGCCTGAATTCTTCTGCTGGCTTCTCCCCATGAGTACTTTCAGCCTTTCTTTTTAATATACTAATTATACTTTTTTTGTTGAAATGACAGTTTGTCCCTGAATAGTTATTGAGAGGTAATCATATTGGAACCCCCAGGAAATGCTATATTAACCTATCCAGTGACTAAAACTGATGGGATGAGACTGGATCAGAAAGCTCCCAGAACTGGGGCTAACCACTTCTTCCCCAATGAGCTGAAGCTTGTGCTTATGGCCTTTCCCGTAAAGTCTCGAAAAATCTTTTTCGGAGCTGCAGCCAGAGTATCTCAGAGCCAGCCTGGTGAGACAGCACAACCTATCTCTGTCCTGGTGTCAGCCTGCCCTCTACACAATCCTAAGGAGTCACAGTATTTCACTTGAATCTCTCCTGGACAAGATACGAACACCTGAGACCCCACCCCCCACCAGCAGTAGCCAGCGGAGGGGGATCTGCAGGCAGACCCACTGAATTCATCCCTCACTGCCCCATTTTTCCCCCTGACTGCCACTCAATAAAGTCAAATAAGTGGTCAACCTGCAGTTCCCAACAATGGCATGTGGAAAATAAAAATCTGGGGATGCCTCTGGCTGAGAGTTCCAGTTAAATTCACTCTGGCAGCACCAGCAAACCCACCCAAGAAAGTTCAGAGGTTTGCCAGGTGCCGAAGAAGAACCCACAGGCAGATCTGTCCAAGAGTTCCCAGGGAGCTGGGGCAGGATCTTTTCTAGTGGGAAAGAAATGGAGTCAGGAGAAATTGCACCTTCCTACACCAAAGTCAGAAGTTCAATGCCACTGATTCTATACTGCCACTCCTGCCCCTCAGCTCCTACCACTTAGCCACCTATAAAATTCTTCAGCTTCTCAATTTGCCAAATGCTCTGGCCTCTATAGGTAGCAGTCTGTCAGGCAACCAGATTGGGGGAGGGATGAGCTGTGGACTCAGGACCACAGAGAGAATATTTGTTCACTTTTTGCCAGGCAGGGTAGGGACTAGACTCAAAGGTGGACATTCCCAGGTATAGGAAAACTGGGACCTCATGCGTTTCTCCCATGGGGTGAGGTGAGAGGTCCTTTGTTCTCTACTCACAAGTGGAAAGCCCACCTTGGGCCTCCCCTTTTGGAGAGGGGTCTCCTGTTCCCGTGGCAATAGGCACCTCTGGACTGGTGACTGTACCTGATCACTGTTGTCTTTCTTCCTCTATCTTGGCCTCACAGCTTGTCTCAGTGGGGATGATATGCACCTCGCTTTCTTCTTGTGTTCAATCCCTACCTTCAGCTTGCTCAAGTCCACTTCAGTCCAATTTCTCTACCTCTGAACAGGATCCTGAGGCCAAAGCAGCCTGTAGTCAACCATCTTCCCAGAATTCCCCAAGACCATCTTCTTAAACATTTAATTCTATTCTCTCTGTTTGTATCTGCTGTTACCTCATGCTTATTGGGCTTGTGTTCAATGAAAACCAAGCTTCAAGTCTGGTTTGTTCTTTAAGCATGGCTGAAAAGGGTGAGCAAGGCTGGGTGAACTTCTTCCTGCTTGCTTCTGGCTGACTACTGAGGCAAAGCAGCTGCTCGGAGTGGCTGCCATGATCCCTCCTACTGGTATGCACACCCTTGGAGTGCGCACCCATTCCTGTGTCTTTTATGTGAGCTGGACTTAGAGGTCTCTGTAAGCCATGTGGATCTCAAGCATAATCTCCTAACATGGCTCCAGAGGACAGTGTGCGCAACCTTAGTCACAGGAAGAAACTGTGACACTGTCTGCAAGGACCTTCTCAGAGTGGGCATCTACCAGCAGGTGCTTCTACTGAATAGAATTTGGCACAAATTTAGAAGTTCAGTCTCTTAAAGACGGTGACTTCGATCCTGTTCATACTGGTCTGTGACTTTTACTTGCTCTGATGATACAACCTGTCACAGTGTGAACGTCAGCTCAGTGGAGTGGCTCCTATGATGTGGAAAGGAAGGAGGCCACTGTCCTATAGCCACCAAGACAGCAAGCCAGGAAACAGATCTTCCCCTCCATGAGTCATGCCGTGGCTGGCTTGTCAGAGAGCTGGAGCCCAGGAGATCCTGCTGAACTGCTCCTGAAGTCCTGACAGCAAAGCTGTGATACAATCAGTAGTGGTATTTCAAGCTGCAAAGTCTTCAGGTAATTCACTACACAGCAGTGGGTAACTAAAGGAGGTGGAAACTGAGGCAACTTTTGGGCTAGTTTTTGGTTTTCTATTTCCAACTTCTCTTCAAATCCGTTCATCTTATTTGACATCCGTATTCTCAGTTCTATTTCTGACATTTCCACAATTTCTCTATGGTTGCTATTTCAGCTGTATCTCCTTTGTAATCTCTTGGGAAAGGTGATCTACTCCGATTTTTCATGTTGTCAGAATTCTGCTGCTTGCTCCTCTGCATGAATATTTTCAGCTTTTGTTTTTTTATATTAATTATATTTCTTTAGTTGAAATATTAGGTTAT
>NW_003852538.1:1469130-1472063 GCF_000181295.1 Otolemur garnettii | reverse complement strand
GCTGGAGTTTCTGGTGTGTAAAGATTTGAACAGCTGAAGCCTCTCCCCTGCCAGTGACAGCTGGAGGAGGGAGAATTCTCAGAAATACCCACTGTTTCTGCCACCTGGGGCATTAATCCCCACTTTGTGCAAACAAATTCAAGTGAGGGGTGAACCTGCAGCCCCAGCCAGTGGCAGCTACAGAATATGAATGTCTTAGGACAGTTCTGGCTGAAAGTTCCAGTGAATATTGCTCCTGCACACAGGTTCAGAGAAGCCATGTTCCTCCCCCCACCACCCCAGAGTCCTGGTCGTGGAATAGCTAAAATTCAGCCATCACCCATGGCTGAGGAGGGGGTCTAGTTCCCGAACCTTCCCAGTGCTGTTGCCAGGTGAGGCCTATGTCTCTCCAAGTTGCAAGGAGGGAGGTCAAGGATCTCTGGTGATCGCCAAGCAGGCACCAAGCAGAGGTTCTCCAAAGGGCAGGGGAAACGTCTCCCCTAGCAAGAGTGAGAGCCAGGAGAGACCACACCTCCCCACTCCAAAGTTAAAACTGCAGCGCCACTGTTCCCTCTCTGGTAGGGGCAGGGCACTCGGTTCAGCAGCCCACACAATGCACAGGTCTCTCAGAGAACTCACCAAGCTACACCAGCCTCTCTGCAGACACCCTCAGGCAATCAGAGAGGGAAAGGTGGGCTGTGGGCTCAGGACTGCAGGGTGAAAATTTGTTCACTTTTGTGCTGGGCAGGGGACCAGAGGTAGAAATTTCCAGGTGCAGGAGAACCGGGACCTAGAGGCTCACTCCTGTGGGGTGAGGTGAGAGGTCCTTTGTTTTCTGCCCACTCGGGGAAAGCGTCCTGGTTGGGGTGGGAGGTCTCCCATCTCCTTGGCACCAGTACCTTCAGTTTATTCACTCCATACCTGATCTCTGTTATCTTTCTCTTTCTCACCCTCACAGCTTGTCTCAGCAGGGATGATGTGCACCTTGATTTCTTCTCCATGTGCTCAACTCCCCAATTTTGACTTGTCTAAGTTCATTTCAGTGGAACTTTTCTCCTTCTGGACAGGAGCTTCATGCAAGACCTGTCTCTAGTCAGCCATCTTGCCCCTCCCCTGACTCTCTACTAGTATGTTAAATAGAATTGGCAAGAGTGGACATCCTTGCCTGGTTCCTGATCTTAGAAGAAAAGCTTTCAGTTTTCCCTATTAGGAATGATATTAATGTTGAGCATGTCATAATCGCTTTTATTATAGAAGGTACATTCCTTCTATACTTAGTCTCTCAGAAAATTTTATCATAAAAGGGTGTTGAATGTTTTTTCAAATGAATGTTTTAAAAATATTGAGATTTTTGTGAGTTTTTTAACCCTTAACTATTAATGTGGTGCATCACAATAAATGATTAGCATATGCTATACTATTCTTACATACCAGGGATAAATCCCACTTGTGATGGTGTATGATGTGCTGTTGAATTTGGTTTGCTAGGATTTTGCTGAGTGTTTTTACATCTATATTCTTCAAGGGTATTAGTCTATCAAAACTACTATCATAGTTTTCTTTTCTCATAGTATCTTTGTCTGGCTTTGGTGTCAAGGTAATATTGACTCCATAAACTGAAAAGTCTTTTTGGAAGAGTTTAAGAATAACTAATTTTATTTCTTTAAATATTAGGCAGAAGTCACTTGTGAAGTCACCTGGTTCTGGGCTTTCCTTTCTTGGTAGGTGTTTGATTACTGATTCAATTTACTTATTAATTATTAATCTATTTGAATTTTCTATTTCTTCATGATTTGTACTTGGTAGGTTATAAGTTTCTGGGAATTTGTTTATTTCTTCTAGGTTATCCAATTTGTTAGCATATAATTGTACATAGTAGTCTTTTATAATTTGTTTTATTTCTGTGACATTAATTGTAATATCTCCTCTTTAATTTATGATTTTGTTTGAATCTTATCTTTTTTATTTTAGATAGTCTAACTAATATTTTTTCAACTTTGTTGATCTTTTCAAAAAATCAACTTTTCATTTTATTAATTTTTTTTGTTGAATCTCAGATCTCAAAAGAGCAGAGAACACCAATTAGGATCAATACCAAAAAATGGTATTTTCAGGCTGAAGGAAGACTTGAATTGACCACCAGTAACCATGGGGGAACTTTCTGTGGTGATAAAACATGTTTTATATCTTATTTGGGTTGATAGTTACATGGATGTATACATTGCTGATAATTCATAGAATGTACACCATGTTAGAAACATTAAGATGTTTTTAATTTATGCATATAGACTATATCTCTGTAAACTTGATTTAAAATACCAGCAAAAAGTCATCTATATAAATACTTTTTACTGTATTAAGATCAATTTCAGAATTTTTTCTTCCTTTCAGATAACTGCACAAGTTAGTATCCATGTACACATCAAAACTTTGAATAAAAACAGAGATTAAATAGGAAAAACAACAGAAATGTAAAGAAAAAATCCTGAAAGAAGCCAGAAAATTAAATATTTTACTTTTAGGAGATGAATGATACAAACTACATCTAACATCACCTCAGAAACCATGGAAGCAAGGACAGCAGAGTGGAATAGTTTTGTGAGGAATAAACCAGCAATACAGAATTTTATACCCTCCACAACTTTCCTCAGAAGGGAAGAAGAAACAGAGATTTACTAAGACAAACAAACATTAAGAGAATTTATTGCCAATACATTTGACTTGCAAGAAATATTCTTAGAAATTCAGTTTTTGCTGTCTATCAAACTTTATTAAGAGTAATTTCAATATGAATGAAAGAACTTAACTAAAAAGAATTCAATCAAAGCCTTCCTCAGAGGGAGAAGCAGCAGTTGTTGCTCACCAAGGCAGCGGCCTTCAAGACTTCACTGTGGGGGCTGCACAATCAAACCAGCAGGTCACCCTGGACCTCTGAGTCCTCACAGCAGCGACCT
>NW_003852538.1:1464932-1468328 GCF_000181295.1 Otolemur garnettii | reverse complement strand
CATTCCTGCCTTCACCTTCTCCAACCTCTCCTCCTCTTCCAACCTTTGCTTCCATCTGGCAAGAACTTGGTGGAACCTTCTCTCATACTGCTGCTGAAGGTCACTGATGTCAACCAAAGCTGCTGTGGTCTTCCTCTGAGGATCTTCACCCTGTTGTGAGGTAAGTGAGATCTGCTGTGTTTCCGGCACATGGGGAAATTCAGGAGGCTGGCTTATCTCTCTTTCTTTAAGCAAGTCAACCATGTCCTGTAAGGAATATGTCTTCGTTCCATTGAGAGCTGCCAAGCAGAGGGTTTCAAGCCTTAGAGGAGTAGCCTCCAGCAGAGGCCATGTGGGGCCAGCATTAGCCCTTGGCATTGGCCCTGACTTAGCTTGGGCCCTTGGGTCCCCCTCTGTCCAAGTTGAGCCCCATTTGGCTGGCTGTTCCCCTCGTCTTCCTGATCTGCCTCTGCTCACTATAAAGGCCACCAGAGCAGTACACACAAGGACCTGCCAGGAGATCTCCAGGGCTCCCAGCATTTGCCCCAGGTGTTTGAAAAACACCATCAGAACACCCCACAGCTGGCCCGGAACCAGCTGTAGAGACATTTCAGGTGAGGGCAGCAGGCCCTCCAAGCCTCCAAAGGACTCCACAGCTCTGTCTCTGCTTGTCAGTGGCCTGTGTGCCACAACTGACCTCAGGAAGCCCTATGGATTCTTCTGTTACTAACACAAACAGGTGCCCAGCAACCAGGACATAGCGTCAGTTGGGGTGGGGGAGGGGAGGCCACCGGTGATCTAAGAAACTGGAGACTGTCCCAAGGTGCACTGGGGAAGCATGAGCTGAGGATGGCAGTGCCACATGAGCGAAAGAGGCTGGGTCACTATTATTCACCTAGAGCTAGATCAGCCCATCCATGACCCTCAGCCCGAACAGGGAAAAATTAGACCCACAGAAAATCCTTGAAAATCTAAAACTTTGCCTATTCTAATCAATGTCTCTTTAGTTCATACCCTTGAAATTGAGGTATCTTGGTAAACACCTTTGGGGAGACCCTTCATTCCTGTGGCCCTGTGTGTGGGCCCTGACCAAACACAAGGAGAGAGCCTCACAGGAGGCCAATTCCTGACCCCTTGTAGGTCAGACCAGGCTTCCCCATAGCACAAGGAAACTTGAGATCAGGGTATGGGCATCTTCCAAAGATGGGTTCATCATGCTGTCCTGACAGGATCGTGTGCAGATATAGTGCTATGGCATAGCCCAGCTCTGACCCTCTAGCTAAGCTGTGGGGGCCGGTGGGGCCTGGAATGTCTCCAGGTACAGGCTACTATGAGCTCTTTACACCTCTCCTAAGACATTGTATAGAAATTCTCTAGAGAGAAGGAAAATTATACAGGTCATGAATTTAGAGTTACATAAAGAATGGAAAAGAAATAAGTCAAGGTAAAATGTAAAACTTTTAATTTTCTTTTTTTTAACTGATGTAACAGGTAACAGTTTATTCAAAATAATAATAGCTACAATGTATTGAATTATATATGCTTATGTGTACATATATGCTTACATATAAGCAAAATAAATTATAGCAGTAATATGAGAAATGGGAGGAGGAAGTAGGAATATTTGTTAATTTAAGATATCACACTACCTATGAAGTAGTATAGTGTTATGAAAAGGTAGACTTGCATTAGTTGAAAACGTATATTACAAACTCTAGGACAACCACTAAAAAAAATTTAAAAAGAAGTACAACTTATATGCTAATCAGAAAGAGAAAACAGAATCATAAAATGGTAAATGAAAACCAAAAAATTCAAAAAAGAAAAGAGAAGACAAAAATAGGACAATTACCAAGGAAAACAAATAGAAAATTGTAACAAATAAACATCATGAATATTGATCCCTAATATCAATAATAACATTGAACACCAATGTTTAAAATGCAACAAATAAAAGATATAGATTTTCAAAATGGGTCAAGAAATAAGAACCAATTGTATGCTGTCTATAAGAAACCTACTTTAAATATAAAACATACCAAGAGGAGGATGGAGGAGAGAGAGGGCAATTGGTGGGTTCTCACCTAACGTGCACAATGTGAGGGTGTTCAGCATGCCCCCAGGTGAAGGGCTCCCCTACAGCTTGACTTTGTGTTAGAATTCAGAACAATGTAACCTGAACATTTGTATCCTCATGCTAATCTGAAATAAAAATAAATAAATATAAAAACATGTCAATTAAAATAAGTTAATGGAGACAGATATACCATTTTAACTTTAATTAAGATAAAGGAGGAATAGCTGTACTAATTTCAGACACAGTAGACTTCAAAGTAAGGAGTTATCAAGTGCAAAGAAGAGGTATTACATAACAAGAAAAGGTCAATTTTTCAAGGAGACATTTACAATCATTAATGTTTATTCATCTAAAAACAGAACATCAAAATATATGTGGCAAAAATAGAGAGATATTATTTACTGAAATTAAAGAATAACTAAGTAAGTGGATAGATATTCCATGATGCTGGATAAAAAGGCTAAATGTTGTAAAAATGCCATTTTCTTCCAACTTGATCTGGTGTATAGATTCAATGCAATCCCAATCAAAATCCTGGCATATTATTTCATGGAAATTAACAAACTGATTCTAAAGTTTATAAAGAGAGAAATGACTTAAGATAGCCAACAGAATTTTGTAGAAGAAAAAATTAAAATATGGTTACAACCCCATTTAATGACATACCATAAAGCTGCAATAATCAAAATAGTTGGTATGAGTTAAAGAATAGGCAAATAGATCAATGTCAAGGTAAGGGAAAAAAGAGCCAGAAATTTATCACAGATATAGTCAATTGATATTTTATAAATAAGCAAAGGAAATACAGTGGAGAAATGATAAATTAATTCACAAGTGACGCTGAAATGACTGGACATCCATATGCAAAAAAACCCCAAACAGTGGATCTAGACCCAGGTCTTACAATCTTCCTAAACAAAAATTCAGAATGGATCACAGATCTAAATGTAAAATTGAAAACTATAAAGCAACTATAAGACAACACAGGATATATCTAGAAGACCGCTAGTTTGGCAATAAGTTTTAGATACAACATCAAAGGCACAATCTGCACAAGAGAAAATGTGTAAGCTGGACTTCATTAAAATTGAAACCCTATTTCGCAAATGGCATAGAACCTTCCTTCAACAGAAGGAAAGACAAGGCATAGACCGAGAGAAAATACCTGCAGAAGACATATCTGATAAGACCCAAAATCCCGGGCTGATCAGTAGTGGGATCACACCTCTGAGTAACCACTGCACTGCAGCCTGGGCATCATAGTGAGACTCTCATCTCTTTAAAAAGAAGACATATCTCATAAAGGACTATTAACCATAATTTACAAAGAACTCTTAAGG
>NW_003852538.1:1457191-1462700 GCF_000181295.1 Otolemur garnettii | reverse complement strand
TTTTTATCACCTCCCATTAGCTGAAAATCCAAGACCAAGGGCCTTAGGGAAAGCTGTTATTTGCATGTTATGTATACATCTCTGTGATGAAAAGAATTTCAGTTTCCAAAGTTGGTATAAGCATTAATTTGAAAGTACACATTTTACAGATAAAATGGAACAAAGCTTAAAAGAAAAGCTATTATTACCCCATTATCATTTATTACAATCCATTAGTATACCCAGAGAATAACATGAAATACAAAAAATGTCAATACTCAACAAGATTTTTCTCAGCCTAGATAAACTGTAGAGGACACAGAGAGCCTGACACCTCTGATCGAGATGATTTGCACCTTGGGGGTGGACCCTCGGGCAACTCATCCACAGGTGTCAGTCATGGAGAGAAAGCCTGAGCCCATGGCAATCCCTAAGCACAGGGTCATTATCCAATACTCCTCTAACCTGTCTGTTACAGCCTCAATAAATAGCTACTGCTGAGTTGCTTGGGGCTACCCTGCACTTAGCTTAAGTCGCCTTGAAGCTTGTACTTCTATCTGTGTCATGTCTGTTTCCTTTGTGTGGCAATGGGGACAGGGCGATAAGTTATCAGAAATGTTTTCTTATCTCTACCTTATTCAATACAACTTTTCATACCTTTCTTCCAGAGGATTATAAGATGACATATTCAAATTATTAGAAAGATAGTTAAACGTGGTAGTTGATAATATATGTTTTAGAATAAGGCATACTGATTGAGTCATGTTGGGGTTCTGAAACTATTTTCCATTTGAATTTGTGTCTCTCACAGTGATTGAGGAATTCTCCTCCATGATGTCTTTAAGTAGTGAATCAGTTCTTTTAGGACCATCCTCCCCTCCTTCAGGAATCCCTACAATTTGGATGTTTTTATTTTTTGAATATTCCCATAATTCTCTCAGGGAATATTCTGTTTTTGCGCTCCTTTTTTCCTAGCTCTTTAAATGCTTTGGGTCATTCAAAAGGCTTATCTTCTACAAGTTGCCAGCCAATTCACCCAGCACCATTTGTTAAATAGGGAATCTTCCCCCAATTTATATTTTTGATAGGTTTATCAAAGATCAAAGGACGACGAATCACAACTATAAGACCAGGATGAAGGAGGGAATGGGAAGGTAGGTGGGTGATTTGATAGCAGGAGGGTTAACGGTGGGACCACACCTATGGAGCACATTGCAAGGGTACAATCAAATCTATCAAGTAATGAACACAAATGTCTTAACACTGTGATTGAGTAAATGCGGTGAAAGCTGTGTTAAGAAGTAGGATGTAAGCACTCCAATTTGTACAAATAATCAACACATTGAATCTCACAAAGACATAAATGTATTCATGATCTATGTATATATGACTTAATAAAAAAAAGAAAAAAAGGCTTATCTTCATTTTCTGAAGTCTTTTCTTCTCCCTATTGTACTCTGTTCCTGAGGTGCTCTACTGTGGTTCAAAGTCCTTGAATGCCTCTTTCAGCTCCTTCAGATCTGCTTTGTCTTTGCTCATTATGTCTGTATCCTCGGTGACTTTGTCTTTAAATTCACTGATTTCTTGAGACAACTTTTGGAATATTTTTTAAATTTTCATTTCCATGTCTTCTCAATTCCAGTCATCTTATTTGCCATTCATATTCTGAAATCTGTTTCTGACATTTCAGCAGTTTGTCCACGGATAGGGTATTCTCTGCTGTTTCTCCCTCATAATCTCTTGGGGGAGTTAATCCACTCTGATTTTTCATGTTGCCTGAATTCTTCTGCTGGGTCCTCCCATGAGTATTTTCAGATTTTTTTTTTTAAATTAATTGTATTTTTTTTGGTGAAATGTCAGGTTGTTCCTGAATAGTTACTGAGAGATAATCTTATTGGGGAGCCCCAGGGAGCAATTTACAGACCTATTTGCAACTAAAACTGGTTGGGTGAGATTGTATCTGGATGCCCCAGCGACTGGAGCTAACCACGCCTTGCCAATGAGCTGGAGCTTGCGCTTCTGGTCCTTCCCTGTAGTCTCGTCAAGCTCCCTTTCAGGGTTGCAGCAAGAGTTTCTGAGGGCCTGCTTGCTTTGATAGGGCAAACCTGACTCTGTCTGGTGTCAGCCTGTCCTACACCCAGTTCAAATGAGCCACAGTATTTTGCTGGAGAATCTGTTGCGCAAAGATTCGAATAGCTGTAGTCCTGCTCCCACTGGTGACAGCTGGACTAGGGGTATCCAGAGACAGACCCACTGTTCCTGCCCCTCACTGCACCAACCCCCCTGGACAAACTCAAATAAATTGTGATCCTCTTGCCCCAGCCAGTGGTAGTTGGAGAACAAAAATGTGTGGACAGTTCTGACTGAGAGCTCTAATCAACCTTCCTCAGGCAGTGTGAGCAATAGCCACAGAAACAAGTTCAGAGAAACTCAGTCCTCCCGGTCTCAGTCCTGACTATTGACTCGATAAAATGCAGCCAACACCCATGGCTGAGGAGGGGGTCTAGTTCCTGGTCCTTTCTAGTGCCAGTCACACAAGGATAGGCCTGTCTCTCTCCAAGTTGCAAGGAGGGAAGCTGAGGGTCTCTGTGGGTCACTAAACACAGACATCAGGCAAGAAGTCTCCAGAGGTCTGGAGTAAGGTCTCCCCTACCAGAAGTGAGAGCCAGGAGAGACCACACCTTCCTACTCCAAAGTTAGAATTGCCATCCTACTGTTTCCTCTCACAGTGGGGTGGGGGGACTGTTGACTCAACAGCCCACAATATGCAGAGGTCTCTCAAAGAACTAGCCAAACACTCTGACCTTGCAGGGAGCTATCAGGTAATCAGAGAGGGGAAAAGAGTGGGCTGTGAGCTCAGGACTGCAGACGGAAATTTGTTCACTTTTGGTCCAGGCAACATGGGGGCCCAGAGGTAGAAATTCCCAGGTTCAGGATAACCAGGGCCTCACAGCTCTCCCCAGAGGGTGAAGTGAGAGGTCCTTTCTTCCCTGCTGGCTGGTGCAGAAAGCCCCCTGGCAGGCCTCCCAGTTGGGGGATGGATTTCTTGTCCCCTTACTGGACCTCTGTTATCTTTCTTCCTCTTTCTTGCTATTGAGTTTGTTTCAGTGGGGATGATCTGCCTCTTGATTTCTTCTCTTGTACTAAACTCCCCAATTTTGACTTCTCTGAGTTTGCTTCAGTCCAACTTTTCTTCCATTGGACAGGAGCTTCTGGTAAAATCTGCCTCTAGTTGGCCATCTTGCCCCTCTTCTCTGATTGTCCTGTTTCTGTGTTATTAGTTGCAATGTCTCCTTTCCATTTATGTTTAAAAAATTTTGAAAGTTTTCAGATTGATATATATTGGTATATACGATTAGGTTACAGTTTGCTTGTGTGGGGTTAAAGTCTAACTATAGGTGTGTTCTTCACCCAGGAAGTATGCAATATACACATGCAACGTACCTGTTGGCTGAGAATTTACCCATCTACTTCCCACTTTTTCATTTCTTAATTAACTTGGGTCTTTTTCTTAGTTAATTTATCTTAAACTTTGTCAATTTTTTTTATTATTTCAAAAATTCAACTTTTTGTTTCTTTGATCCTTTGTATTTTTTAAGTCTTAATTTTGTTTATGTTCTGATCTTTATTACTACTTATTATTATTTTTCCTTTTATTAATTTTAGATCTGGTTTGTTTTTGCTTTTATAATTCCTTAAGGTACATTGTTAAGCCATTTATTTGAAATTGTTCTACTTTTTTGATGTTGGTGTTTATTGGTATAAATTTTCTTAGTATGGCTACTGTAGCCTATAGATTTTGTATGTTGTGTTTCTAATTTCATATGTTTCAACACATTTTTTTATTTCCTTCTTGATTTCTTCATTGATCTGTTGATTGTTCAAGAGCATGTTGTTTAATTTCTATGCATTTTTATAATTTCAAAGGCTCCTTTATTATTGATTTCTAATTTGTTCCTTTGTGATTAGAAAATAATTGATAGGATTTCAGTTCTTTCAAATTTATTGAGAATGTTTGTGTGCTTTAGCATGTGGTCTGTGCTGTAAATATTTCATGTGCTAATGAAAAGAATGTGAATTCTGTAGCTCTTGGATAAAATGTGCTGTAAATGTCTTTTAGGTCCATTTAGTCTAAAGTGCAGATTAAATTCAATGTTTCTTTTTTGATTTTCTACACTTGATCTTAGCCAAAAGGCCAAGAAGCGATCTTTGATTGCTTGTTGATTTTCTGTCTAGCTAATCTGCCCAAGGCTTAGAGTGGAATATTGAGGTTTTCAATTATCATTGTAATGTAGTCTACCCGTCCATTTAAATCTAATAATGTTTACATTATATACCTGAGTTCTCTAGTGTTGGGTGCATATATATTTAGAACTGTTACATCCTCTTGCTGAATTGATTTGCTAATCATAATATAATGACCTTCTTTGTCCCTTTATGCAGTTTTTGACTTAAAGTCTGTTTTATGTGGGATAAGTAGAGCTACTTCAGCTTGTTTTTTATTTATGTTTGTGTGTAATATCTTTTTCCATTCCTTCCCTTTCAATCCATGTGCTTTTTTCAGAGGTGAAGTATTTCTTGTAGGCAGCACATAGTTGGGTCATGTCTTTTTTATCTGTTTATTTAGTCTGTATCTTTTAGTGGGGAATTCAATTTATTTAAATATAAAGTTATCTTTGATAGGTGAGGACTTAGCCCTGTCATTTTGTTAGTGGTGTTTTATATATTTGTTCCTTTCTTCCTCTCTTATTATTTATCATTGAGGTTTGGATTTTTTTTTTTTTTGGTAGTGATAGATTTTATTCTTTTTTTTCCTTCTTTGTGTCTACTGTATTAGTGAATTTTACACATTTGTGCATTTTCACAATAGTGAATAACACCTTTTTGCTTCCAGAAATAGAACTCCATCAAGTGTTTTTAGTAAGTTTGGTCTGGTGGTGGTGAATTCCCTCAGTTTTTACTTGCTTTGTGAAAGCTTTATATTTCCTCATTTCTGAAGGATAGCTTTTTGGGGTATATTACTTTTAGCTAATTTTTTTTCTTTCAGCACTTTAGATATAATAGAACCTTCTTAGCTGACCACCTCCCTACATTAACCGCCTCCTTAAATTGACCTAATTTTCATAGACCAGACATGCACCACATGTACATATTAATTCAATAGATCTAGTTCCTTATGTTGAGCACCACCATATGTTGACCAATTTACTGGGTAGCCAGCAAATCTGCTGGTAGCAATCTGCTGGGTAGCCAATTTCCAGAAGTTCTGCTGTATGTCATTCTATCTTCTCCTGGCCTGTAAAGTTTCTGTGAAGAAATATGCTGTTAGTCTAATGGAGATTTTCATATATGTAACTATTTCTTGGGATGCAGGGCATACTGTTCCCAATTTAGGCACTGAGGAGACATGAGTGCTCTGAGTAGACAAATATTATATTATTTTTTTCCAGCAGGCTGGGTACTGCTTCAGCTCCAGCCCAAGGGGGCAGGGTAAGGTGGAGGGAGAGTGGCTCTACCTCTTCTTGGCATC
>NW_003852538.1:1439737-1444721 GCF_000181295.1 Otolemur garnettii | reverse complement strand
TTTATTTTCCATCATTTGGTTATTAGAACTGGTAGATGAGATTGAATTGGGTTTCCCAGGTAGTAGAGATAATCAGCCCCTTACCAAAGCTCTAGGCTTTGTAATTGTGGCTTATCTCCTACAACTTTACAAAGGCCCCTTTAAGAGTTTTGGCTGAAGACTCTACTATTTATTTAGATAAAGTCTTACTATGTTGCTCTTGGTAGAGTGCCATAGCGTCACAGCTCATACCAACCTCTAACTCTTGGGCTTAAGTGATTCTCTTGCCTCTGCCTCCTGAGTAGCTGAGACTACAGGCACCCACCATAATGCCCAGCTATTTTTTTGCTTTCAGCTGTCATTGTTGTTTAGCAGGCCTAGGGCCAAGCTAAAACCTACCAGCCTCGTGTATGTGACTGGCACCCTACCCTCTGAGCTACAGGTGCCAAGCCACCTAGCTCTGTTTTGATATGAGCCAACCTCTACCCTATCCTAAGAAGCCACAGTATTAGGTTTAAATATTGGCTGTGAAGAGATACAGACAGCTGTGGTGCCCAGCCCTGAACCTTCAGTTCTTTTCCACCATAGGACTTCAAAGGTTAACCTCAGAGTTTGCCTGGGTGGATAGCCCCAGACATGAGTTCCAAGTAAATTGTCTCAGACAGTACAAACCCTGCTCAACAGAGGGGGATCCAAGAGTCTCTAACAACACAATTGGAGCCAGTGATCCATGCCCCTCCCATCAGACTCAGTCTACATACTTGTCTTTGTCTCTGCTCACAGGCCCAGTTGGAGCCAGGGGCCACACTACCACCCTCTGGTCTTAGTCCACACCTAGTAAGCCTCTGCTTGCCAGACCAGTTGGAGTCAGGGGACCATGCCCCTGCCTGCCAGTATCAGTCCATGATGGCAAGCCTTTGTTTGTAGGCTCTGTTGGAGTCAGAGAACCATGCCCTGCCAGCAGGTCTCAGTCCACTCCCAGAGGCTTGCCAGCTCTGTTGGAGACTACACCCTTGCCTTCAGGTCAAGTCCTCACCTGACAAGCCTCTGCTCATAGGCCCAGCTAGGGCTGGGGACAAACCCTGCCCCCTAAAATCAGTCCACACAGAACAATTACTCTCCCACTGTGGGCACCAAGGGTTCTGCACCCTGTCCCACCAGACACAGCCTTAACAGAGGGTCAACACCACCACTGGCCAAAGTTATAACCAGGGGACTGCTCCTCCTTCTGCCGAGTGTCCCTTTCTTCCCACATCCTCTTTCTTCCCCACTAGTCATATTACTTGTCCTGATGGTCAGAGGTCTACACTATACCCAGATCTCTCAGGAAATGACCAAACACTCTGTGCTCTTATGGGGCAGAACTTCAGACCACCATGCGAGGGGGGAAGGGTGAACAGGGAGTTTGGAATTGTGGGGGAAAATATCTGATCAATTTTATGCCTGGTGGGGTGGTATCTTGATTCATAAGTGGAACCTCCCTGGACAAAGGGACCTGGTGTTTAGTGGCTCTCTCCAGTGAGGTAAAATGAGAGGTCTTTTGTTTCCTGGTTGCTTGCAGAGCTGCAGTGGGCCTCCCACTTGGGGAAGGGTTTCCTCATCCTCTAGTCAATAGGCTTTGTACCTGTAATTTGTTGTCTTGAATGTTCTTCCTTGCAGCTTGCCGAACTTTTTCTTGCCTCAACTCCCCACTTTGGCTTCATGGATTCTGATTCTGTCCAGGTTTTCTCCCTCTGGTCAGGAGCTTCTGCCAAAGGTTGCTACCAGTCAGCCATCTTCCCAAAATTGTGCTTAGCAGTATTTTTTTTTTTTTTTTTTACAGTTTTTGGCTGGGGCTGGTCTTGAACACACCACCTCTGGCATATGGGGCAGACATCCTACTCCTTAGAGCCACAGGTGCTGCCCATGCTTAACAATATTTTAATATTTTTCCCTTTTAGTATTTTTAGAGAGAAAAAATGACAAAATGGAAACAGAATGACTAGAGTGGACTAGACTAGTCCATTCTGAAATGGACTGACTAGTTTACTGGGTAAACCAGTTTTTTGGCATGAGTCAATTTATCTGGAAAATGGAATTTGAGGTCATGCATTCTAATTTTATGGTTTCATGACTCATTTTGGATGCAAAATGATTAAAGATATCAAGTTTATTTAAAATGTTTTATTAAGCAATTTGATCCAAATATATTAATTTTAAAATCTTGTAGCATTTTAAGTGTTTACACTCACTTTAATCTTATGGTTTACTTTCCTTACTTGTTTCTTAATTACTAGTTATGTTTTTGTATGTATGTTTGGTTTTTTTTTTGAGACAGATTCTCACTATGAAGCCCTCGGTAGAGTGCTGTGGCATCGCAGCTCACAGCAACCTCTAACTCTTAGGCTTAAGCAATTCTCTTAACTCAGCCACCCAAGTAGCTGGGATTACAGGTGCCTGCCACAATGCCTGTCTATTTTTGTTGTTTTGTTTTTGTTGTGGTTGTCATTGTTGTTTGGCAGGCCTGGGCCACCAGCTCTGGTATATGTGGCTGGTGCCCTGGCTCCTGAGCTATAGGTGCTGAACCTAATTACTAGTTTTTTAAATAATGGTATTTTTTTAAACTTATTTTGACTTGCTTTAAAAATACATAACATAAAAAGGAATATATAAATCACTATTGTCTCTTTACCCAAAGAATGAAATCCTTGCTCATATTTTGCTGTAGATCCTTCTGATATTTTTATGGAATACATTTAAAAATTAGGATTGTACTATTTGTGACCTTCTTTCCTGCCTCCCTCCCTCCCTTCTTTCCTATTTCTTTCTTCTTTCTCTCATCTTCTTCTTTCCTTCTTTCTTTCTTGTTTCTTCTTTTTTGATCTTAACATTGTCTTTAGAGCATTTTCCTTCATTATTGATTTGATATTCTTTTACATAGAATATTCAGAATTTATTTAACCATTTCCCTGTTTTTACCATTTAGGTTTTTTTTGTTATCATTTCCACATTTCTAGTTAGAATTAAAAAAGATCCTGTAAATAGACTTCATTCTCACAAGGCTCTCTTTGTAAAAGCTGATAATGGAATATAGTAAATTACACTTTTAGTAGAAAAGACTAATTCAGTTTTATATGCATGAGAAGTCAGATTGATGTTTGTTATCTTATAATAACTTATATTTTACTCTTCATTTAGAGTTAATTATTAGTAAAGTAAGATAAACTGGAAAAGTCAAATAGTGTGATGAGAGTATATTTATGGGCCAGAAAGTGTTTCTAGAACTATTCTTGAATAAGTGATTAGAGTGATTATGTCCTGCTTTTGAAAAGAAATTGTTAATCTAAGCAGTATAGAATCAAACTGATAATTGCCAAAAATCCCTTTGTGTAATTTTCTTTCATAGCATCTAATCATATTTAATTGCAGATATCTTTATGTTTCTTGCTCAATAATGATGTATAATGATGGATGGAGGGGTCATTTGTAAAAAGTTTCTTGGTGTACATAATCTTTTCTGAAAATTAAGATTTTAATATTAGGATTAAAAACACTATAATTTTCCAAATATTGTTCTGAAAAATGCATTCTGAGAGAGAATTTGTTTGTATACATTACTTAAAAAGGCAGAACCCTCTGGGGAACCAATGGCATGGTACGATGGAAGGGCATATTTCCATGGAAAAGCTATATATATATTAAATTATATATATACAAATTTTTTTTATTTCAGATTAATGAGAGGGTATAATCAACTAGGTTACAATGATCGCTTTTGGTAGATAGATTCCCTCTTGTAGTTGTGTTATGCCCCAAGAGGTGTGCCACGTACCCTTACATTGTGCCCATTGAGAGCACACCAATCCCTCTCCCTCCTCCTTTCTACCTTCTCCCTCCTTCCTCCTCCCTACAACTTGAATTGAATTGAATTTTTCTCTTATAAGGGTGAGTATTAGATTGTCTACTGCCTTCATATTAGTATTGAGTACATTAGATACTTGCTTTTCCATTTTTGTAATACTTTACTAAGAAGAATGCGCTTTACTTTCATCCAGGTTAATTCAAAAGATGTAAAGTTTCCATCTTTTTTATGACTTAATAGTATTCCATGGTGTACATATACCACAGTTTGTTAATCCATTCCTGGGTTGGTGGGCATTTTGTTTGTTTCCATATCTTGGCAATTATAAATTGAGCTATAATAAATAATCTAGTGCAAATGTGCTTATGATAAAATGATATTTTTTTCTTCTGGGTAGATGTCTACTAATGGGATCATGGGATCAAATGGGAGATCTGTAATTTGATTCTCTGAGGATTCTCCATACTTCTTTCCAAAGAGGCTGTATTACTTTGCAGTCCCACTAATAGTTTGAAAGTTTTCCCTTCTCTCCACATTAGTGCCAGAAAAGTTATATTTTTATCTTGGGTGTATAACAATTTAATTTTTTCTTATTAGCTAGTAAACTTCTTTATGCTTCAAGTTATGGTAAGTGAAGGGATTTGTGGCATAACCACTAAAGCTTCATTCAACTTCAAAATTTTATGAATCGCTGTTTGTGTTTTCCTGAGGTAAGGAAACAGTAACAGTTTCTATCAGAAAAATTTTGGGTACAATCTATGATACTGTTGGTTGCAAAATGGCCCCATTTCTCATCCCCCTCCCCATCCATACTCATCACAACGTGACTTGGAACATCCTCCCATCAAGAGGTAGAGCTGATTTCCCTGCCCCTTGAATGTGAGTTGGCCCTATAGCTTGCTTTTGGCAGTGGAATGTGAAGAAGTGAAGTTGAGCTCAGTTCTGAGCCAGGCTTCAAGAGGCCCTGTGCACTTTCCCTTTTTCTCACTAAACTTTGCCACTGCCTTAAGAATCAGCCTTTTGAAGAGACCACAATAGCAGTGCTTATTCAGCCCAGTTGTTGCAGCAAAAGCTTTTAACCCAGCTAAGATCAGCCATGTCAACCCAACCAGACTTGCCCTGTCTGCAAAAGCATGAGTGAGCCTAGCTGAGACCAGAAGACCC
>NW_003852538.1:1420013-1439652 GCF_000181295.1 Otolemur garnettii | reverse complement strand
ATGTAGTTTGTTCATTATGTAGCATCATTTGGGAAGCAGACAGGTGAGTCATAATCCCTAGGATATTTTTATATATCTTGTATTTGCCCTTACTCTTTAAAAAATAATTTATTTTTTACATTTTTAATTGACAAATAATTGTATATATTTATTGTCCTTATTCTTGAGAATTCAGACAGGGGTGCTGTTTTCTTCTAACACTCCAGTTGGTCTCATCTGAAGGCATTTGGTCCTGCAGACATTACACAAGTAACATGTTTATGATTGAAACCATCATTTCTTTTTGTCTCTGTCACACAGAGATGCTCCTTATGTATTCTTTATCTTGGTAGATATAGTACCACAACTGTTCCAGTTGCCACCAGAAAAAAATCTTGAAGACACACTTAGCATTTCTCCTTCTCCTCCCATTACCTCCCCATTACCTCTCCACCCCTTCTATGTTGGGTTTGTCTTACTTGAAGCTTTTAGTCTCTTGCTTTAGAAAAGTTACATTAACTTTCTAGTTGAACTCTCTTTGTATAAGTTCTCCCATGAATTCAGCCTAGGAGCATGGGGAAAATAAAAGCACATGCTTTCAAACTTTCCATTTCCATAGAGAAATTAAGTCTATCTTGTTGGAGACTTGATTTGACTTTGAAAAGCACATGCAAGCAGCTGTGTACAACATAAAACACATGCCACTGTTTTATCAAGTCGACAATATATGTAAATATCTTTAAAATCTTAGCAATACAGGAAAGAGAAACCTGCCATCACTATATCTAAATAATTTGCTTTGCTTAAATATTATTTCCTTGGGTGAAACTAACTACATGGTGAGAAATAGAACCAAAAAATTAGTTAATCATGGTACTGAAATAACTTTTTTAAAAAGAACTTTTAAATAAAGTTTTTGTTTATTGTCCTGATGCCCAGCACATCCAGACACTCAGAAAGTATTTATCGTTGTTCATTTGTTTCATTTTAATCATCAGTGCTTATTGTCTGAATTTCACAGTGTGGTGGGGTGACATAATGTTGCATTGAATTCCATACTTGGGTTCCATAAAAATTTTCACATGCTGACCTATGTGATCAAGGTGAGATATTTACACTGACACATGGTTTTTCTTTACATCATAGCTAGAAACAGTCACTTTATTTTATGGCTTTATGAAAAGTATAGTTCTGTGTGTGGATATCAGCCTCTGTTTTCAAAGACTGAAAAAGTTACAGAATGAAAAGTATTCTGTGGTTGTTAAGACAGATGCAGGGCTTACAGCACGAGTAAAAAGGATTTTGTGGCTGGCACCTAATTTTGGTGAAGATCAAAAGAATAGAAAGAAAATTTACCCACTGCTGAGAAAAGGAAATCTGGGGCCTTTCTGATCATCGTTATAGTTTTGACCAGATACAGCAGTCTTACTGGGAGTCTTTTGGTGCAGGGGTTCCAAATTGGGAAATGCCATCAGGACCACCTGGAGAGTACCCCAATCAAAACCAACAGACTTCTCAGCCTGACCCTGTCATAGGGCCTAGGGATCTGTGTTCTTTAACAGCTGATGAGCTGATTCCAATAGCCAGGCACACTTGGTACACACAGGAGGTGTATGCCCCTTCTTGTTGCTGTTGTTTGTTGAGATCAGTGCTAATTTTTCTATTTATGAAGCCTCTGGATAAAAATTTTTGAAAAAAATATATTATAGTAATACTTTTTTAAAAAGATACATTAGAAAAAGGGAGAAAAGTCAGATTCATTTTTGTACCCTGCAAATTGAGATTTTTGGGTTAAGAAACCATACAGACCCCTGCTTGTAAAAAATTTATGTTTTAAATTTCTCTGTCTAACCAGAGGAAAAGATTGTTTATTTTGGTGATTCCAATTTTGGTTTCCCTTATTTTGGTATCTTGGTATATTTCTTATAATAGGAAATGTTGTGAAAATGTCTTTATTATTCTTATCATTTCATAAGAATTATTTGTAATGCCTCATTTATTTTGTGTTGAAAGTTAAAAACTTTTTTTTAGCCAGTAAGCTATCAGCTGTGACAGTTGACTGAATAAAGAGGGAGAGTTTCTGAAAGGGAAGAAAAAACATGAATCCTTTCTGGGAAAAGTTGGTCTGAGAACAACTCCTAAAAACTCAGTAATTTCTCTAGGGACAAAGGGTCGAATTTTGTCAAAACATTGGCTGTCTTCATTAAAAAAAAAAAAAAACACAACTGCTAAAGTTTCTGCTAAAACCACTGAGTGCTGTCAAGAATCACCCAGATGGCAGCCTACCTGCCTGATGGAACTGAAAAATTAAAACAGCATGTGAGTGGGAACACAGGCAAAAGAAGCAGCCATCGCCTTGCCTGTTTCTACTTGAGCACTTTGGAAAGAGTGAACATATGCAGGAATACATACAACCTAAGTTTGATGCATCTTTTAATAATGTTTTGAAACAATGATAAATTTCCCAAAGATAATCCATTGGATAAATCAGGAATAAAAGACTGAGTTTGATTTTTGGTACGAAGTAAAGTTGATTTCCAATTATTCAGCAAATGCTTCTCTCATGAGAAGCTGCTTTGTATCACACTGATAGGTGAGGAGCATTATATAGTTGTTATGCTAGCTGATGGAGGACCACTTCTTGCTTCTTTCGAGATTTATTTTTATTCATTTAGTTGGCATATTTGAATACTCACTGTGTGCTGGATGCTAGGGGTACAAGAACAAAAAGTTTCCTGCCCTCATTAACCTTTTGACTTAGGTCAGGGGCAGCAAACTATGACCCATGGGCCATATCTGGCCTGCCACTTCTTAGTAAATAAAATTTTATTGGGGCACAGTCATGCTCATTTGTTTACATGTTGCCTAGAGCTGCTTTCACGCTACAGTGGCAGAGTGAGTAGTTAGGACAATGATGGCGTGGTTCTCCAAGCCCAAAATACTATCTGATCTTTTATGGGAAAAATTTACTGACTCTGGTTTAGGCTCTTTCTGCAGCAGTAAATCTAAGGCAGAGAAAGTAAAGAGACAAAAATAGCATGCTCATGCTTTGAAAAACTAACTAGTTTTCTAAAGTATGAGCATGCTATTTTGGGCATAGATACTAAAAAAATGGTGATTTTAATTAGATAGGAAATGTTTTTTGCTGGCTAGCTCAAATAGTTATGTAAAACCGTGTTAATCAGTCCAAGGCCACGTACTTGATATTTGTGGTACAGCAACCTTCTCTCTAGTGATTGGAATCTATCTATAGATACAGACAACTGTCAAAACCAGGGACTACACTGCAGATTCCTGGTGTTTGTTATAAGTGGAACAGGTTGAAAGAATGTGACTCAATCAATGCAAAATTTTCAATGTGGCAGAAAAAGTAACCTAAATATAACCCTTTCATTTTTTTTTTTTCTTTTTTAGAGATGAGGATTTGCTTTGTTGCCCTGGCTGGTCTCCAACTCTTAGGATCAAGCGATCCTCCTGTCTCAGCCTCCTGAGTAGCTGGGATTCCAGGTGTGAGTCACCAAGCCTGGCCAGTATTTTCCTTCCTAATGGTGGGCTCATACTGCCTTTTTTTGGTCAGACCGAGAAAACAATCACAGGTAAGAAAGCGATTGTAACCACAATGGCTGCACCTCTGAGGTGGTCTTTCTGTCCAGGGAGGTGTCTGATGTCACAGTGAGATCACTATCCCCTTGGAAGTTATTTTAATTGAGAAATTCAAGATACTTAACTTCATGAGATAGATTTCTGGGTGCAGTGCCAGCTCTATATCACTAAACTTCTAGTTTTAGACCCTCCACTATCGCCCCTATAACCTTGAGCTTCATGGGAAGATCTTGCTTCTAACCTTGGGCTGTAAAATGGAGGGATCACCAGGGAGGCTGGGGGACTTTACGTGAATTTCTTTTGTGCATCAGAGGATAAACTCATCACTACTTCATGCTGCCATGATGGTGCCTTTGGAAGCCTGCCCCCTGGTGAAGGTCTGAGGTGGTGACTAGCTTGCATTGTAACTTCTGACTGGTGGAGAAATGCTGGTGTTCTCCTAGCTCCTGGAAATTGAAGTTATTCCTGTACCCTATACATCACAGATAGATTTTTTTTATTGAATGGTAACTATGTACACTAATGCACTTCTGGGGTACAGTGTGGGGTTTTCACACACAGATGTTAAGCTTACTGCATATGCACAATCTGCCCAACAACTGGTTTGGAAAAATGGCATCAGTGACAATGCTTTGAGTTGGGAGAGAAAGTGAGAATGAACATCTCTTAATTTCATTAAATTGTCAAAGGATGCCAGATCTCATTTTCTTCAATGAAATTAGTTTCACTTGTTCATAATTTGATTTATTATGTCAAACTTGGTGAAACATACAAATTGTGTGGTTTCCAGTAAATAGGGATGATAAATTCAAGTGAATAACTTTACTTGATCCAGGAAAAATCAAGTCAGTACTCAGGAAAAGTCCAGAGAGAGAGAGAGAGAAATGACATCCCAGGAGAGTAAATTTCTTTAAAATGATGACGCTCAGTGTAATCGGCAGCCCTCTGGCGTCAGGATTTCGGCCGTTAGTCTGGGGATGCTGAGCTCCTTCCTGCATCACTGAGTCGCTTCTTGCCTTTGCTTCTTTGTCTTGAGTTTTCATTTTTCTTTTTAAATAAAACCGAACATCCCAATTTTCTAAATCGCAATCAATCTTTCTTTTTCTCTCTCTTTCTCTGTCTTTTCTTCTACTTAAGAAAGGAATTGGGATTTGTGAAAATTCCATTCCTTTCCAACAAAGTATCTCTATGATAATATCAGTTCTATTTAACAGATAGGAGTGAAGTGAACGTGCAGGCCGATTATATAAGCACGAACTGCGTTGCTCCCCAGGCCCCCTTCTATAAGCTTATTCTTACTGGTGTCCTTTCTAGTTCTTAAGTTCCTAAACTTCTGTCTATCTGGTTGGGTAGACAACAAAGAAAGTCCCAATTTTTTTTTTCTCCTATGATGGAGGCGAGAACACTTTCTGTGATACTTGTTTTCCTTTTTTTATGAAATAGAAATTATTATATTACCTAATTAGGTTTCTCATGGGAAATAAACAACACAATGCATGTGGAAAACTTAGCAGAGTGCCTAATACATTTTATATTAAATAAGCATTTATTATGATATTTCAAAGTGTGCAATAAAATCTGGCAAAACTTTTCCTACCCAAACCATGATTATGAATCGAGGGGTGTATTCTTTGCCAGAAAACACAGTTTGTGGGTTTAAATCTCAGATGTTAGATACCTGAGATGATGGAATTGAGAAGTAGCCTCAAAGAGAAACTCAAAGCCCCAGGGCCCAAGAAAATGAAAGTGGAGGCTGAGCGGCCTAAAGCAGAGGGATGGGGCCGTGGGCTTTCTCCTCACTGCCGGGATGGGCGTGCTTCAGGTGAGGCCGAGGCGGGGAAGGGGGGGCGGCAGGGCGCAGGGTGAAGGCCTCCTGGCTGACCGCTCAGCCCACAGCTGCTGGCCCTGCCACAGTGGGCAGATCGTGCAGTCTTTTTTAATTCCTCAGATGGAGGTAATCTCATGTGTAGTTGAAAAGAAAAACCATACGAACAACTGGCCGTAATTATTATATTAAGTATTTATAATCTCACTCCCCCAATATCTTTCATCCCAGGGACATAGAGAAAGAGAAAGAAACTTGTGTGCAGGAAGTTTACTGGGGAGATACTTTCAGGAACAGCATCAGGAAGCTGGGTTGGGAGGTAGGAGAAGGTGACCTGGGATGTGTTTGTAACAGAAATCCCAGTTGACCTGGTTGGTCATTCTGGGGTTGGGATTGGCATCTCAGGACTGTCTCCAAATGCAGCTGCCTCTGGGGCGGGGCCATGACTTTAGGAGACGTCTTCAATTTGCCAGGAGCCATTTTCTGAGAGGGACTGAGCTGTGAGCCATTAGCTGGCAATACTCTGTGACTGCAGGGATGAAGTGGGGCTCTGGGCAGGGCACCACAGCATCCCCCCATGTCTTTATTTTCCCAGATATAGCTAGATAAAATCATCCACTTGCACCCTTCATTATCTCTTTTTTTCATTTCTTTCTTCTTGTACTTCAATCTAGGGTTTGTCAAATATATAATCTTTTTATAGGGTTGTCAAATACATAATCTTTTTCTCCTTGGAAAAAACATCCATTTTATTGTTGTAAAAAGCCCATCTAAATACTGAGAGTGAGACACAGATGCATTTTGTACACAAATTACAGCATGTGATGCATCATGCCTGTTTTCATATATCTAAGACATGCCCGTCAATTGATGAGTGAATAACGAAAATGTGGTGCATATATAGGGTGACCAGATTTTAACATCGGTAAGGAGGGACAACATGGGGGGGCGGGGAGGGGAGCAGGGGACGGGGCAGGGCAGGGCCTGACAACAATGCAAACTTTGATAAGCAGTTCTTGATAATCACTTCTCAGCAATTATTTGCTATTATTACAGTTTAACATTACAAAATTAATAAAAATAATATAAAACTCATATTCTGGCGAAATAGCCACATGGCAGCTGAAAACCGTGTATTTCCTTCCTGTTCTCCGGCCCGTTTGTGCATTCTTTCCAAAAATCAGGACTTTTTTAAAAACGCTGCGGGACGCGGGACAAATTGTTGAAAAGCGGGACTGTCCCGACAAAAGCAGGACGTCTGGTCACCCTATGCATATATCTATCATCTTATTTAACTCTTAGGACAGTTCTAGGAAGTAGGAGGAAACTGAAAGTTGTAGAGGAATTTGCCCAAGGAGGCAAGAGGCAGGGCCCTGTGTCCAAGCAAAGCAGTTACTGGCTGAAGCCTGAGACCCTCCACACGTGGTCACATCTCTTCACTGCTCCTCCAAATCCATTCTATTCGGTTTCTACTGTTACTATATCTGGTGTTCCTTCCATTGCTATCTGTAAAATATTTCTGACTATGGAGCTTTTTGGAAATGTGTTTATTTTATTTTAAAATACCTGCATCACCTCTTTAATATGGTGTGTTTAATTTGAAGGATGTCATACAATTTAAAACCCATGGTTTATAAATATTAAGGTGAAGACCAAATGCTTTTCTTATGTTCATAAGCAGTTCACTAATTTAGTTTTAAAACCATTCATCAAAAATCCTTACAATATAATAAAAACGTACCTTTAGATGGAGATCAATTTCTCAAGACCCCACAAAAATGAATCATTAAATTCTGTCCTCTCTTTTACTAATGACTTGGAGATTCTTAAAAGTTAGACAATAATCAAAGAAGCTCATTTGACTATAGTGAATTAGGAAGATTTTTTTTGTTGTGGTGGTGGTGGTGATTTTTTTTATGAGTATGGTAAAATGATGCCAATTAGGCAACAGATTAAAAATTAATTTTCTCTCCTTTATTTTCTTTCCCTGTGAGTTTTTAGCCTAAAATGGTTTATTTTAAGAGCCAAAGGCAAGGGGTATGTTTCTTAGCCAGTTTCTATCTATAACCTACAGAGTTATTGGCTGCCTAAGGAATTCTAAAGCAATTTCTAGTTCTTTAACTGCTTCTGCTGAAATCTTTAAGTGATCTTTGAAAACCTTTTGTGTGTCCACCCCACAAATTATCTCTATCTCATATCATATTGCTGTGAATGAAGCTTTCACACCAGTCGCATTTCTCCCCACTGTAAAAGGTAATATATTCTTTGGCCACTAAATTTTCAAAGCTACCGGTTTTCTATGCCTGTTTATCAAATCTACAAATCCCAGTTACTACACAGACACATCTATAGAATGTGAAAACAATCTTACTGCCTCTTTGCCTTTGCGGAAGGAGCTGTTTCTGCGCTTCACATTTCCTTACAAAGTGTGGGTTTAAGAAACAAAATTCACCTTTCAAAGTCAGCATCCGGGTGCTCAGTAGAGAAATGTGGCCACGTTCCAGGCTCAGTGCATGACTAACGCGCCACTTTCTGTTCCCTTCGAGGCCAGTTGTGGAAGTGAAGACTGGTTTCTGATCACTGTTTTGACTGTAATAGTTGATTTGCTTTCTCGGGTGGTTCACCTTTGCTACTTACACCTGGGCCTTGCCTTCCGTGTGTCATTGTTAAGAATCCTCCTTTGCTAGAGTTTCCAAAAGGTTTAATTTTTACAGACTGGCCTTTCAGGAATATAACTTCTAGATGGCTTTCGCTGTTTTTTGTTTTTAATGTCATCTCCTTCTCCATTCTTTTATTTCATTGAAAACCAATAGCATTTTTTCAGTACCTCACTGGTTAAGCAATTTCTTTCCGGGCCTAAAAAAGAGAAAGTGTTTTCAAGTTTTGGCCACCCTGATTAGTAAAAACATTAAAGCACAAAAGGATTTAGAGCTTGTATGCTTTAAACATGGAGTAATTAAAAAACACGCTTTGTTCTTAGTTTTATGTGGAGGAAAATGTTGAGGTTAATTCTTTGACCATGTGGGATAATTTGACTCTTAATCAGTAAATTTAAAAGATCTTTCATAACATAAAAAAGACCCAGCCCTGCCAAGGACAAATGACTGGCACTGAAATTCCTTTGTTAGCTTAAGTCATTGATATGCAAAACAAAAGAAAATTCTTTGGCAAAAAACAGAGGAATGTCCAGATGGTTTCTATCTATTTTCTCATTGATTGTATAATTAAAATCTCCTTTAATCATCAGAAAAAATTGAGATAGAATGTTTGTAATAGAACAGCACTGGGTTTTAAAGAAACACTTCTTTGGTGGTAGGTTTACTAGTAATGGGGCACTGGCAGCAACTATTTTGTTTTTACCCCATGGAGAAGAGGTGTCTAGACTGTGCACTGGGGGAGGGAACTGCCTATTTGTAGCACTATGTAATTTGTGCCAAATAAGTCCAAACACTAAGCCATTAAAATGAGTGAGAGTTAGAATGATCACCTGATTTCAGGTGGTGTTTCCCTTTACTTGAAGCACGGTTCACACCTTTGATGGATTAAGAGGCAGACTAGTTCATTTATGAGGTTAGTTACCAAGGAAAGGGCCAATAAACTAGTCAGTAATCATATAATTCATATCCTTGGCAATTATGGGATGGGATTTTTCACACAGGGACTCTGACCTAGTTTTGCTAAACTACTTATATTTTGTGAAATGATGTGTTTGCTGGTGTTGGTCAACAGAACTACACTCCCATGTGTTCTTTTTGGATTCCATCTACTTATCCCCAGATTCTTTTGCTCTTTCCATACAGAATGTGCGTGGATATGCTTGGCTGTCATTGGGGATGACACCATCTTTTTAGGTTGAGTGGCTGCTCTGCGTCTTGCATGACATTGTCTGTATCTGTATCTGTCATCATCCATATCATCTGGATCACTTTGGTTTATTAAATTGTGTCAGTAATAAAGCTTCTTATGATTTTCTTGTGATTGACCCATAATCTCTGGGGTGTTCTTTTCTTTTTTTTCTTTTTTTTTTTTTTTTTTAAAAACTAAATGGTTACCTTTGTTACTGGACAAAGAGGCTTGAGCCAGCTGTCCCTGTCAGCCGTTATGCAGAGACAGGAATGGGTCCACCAGAGTTTATTTGTCAGAAGGCCAGTGATTATGGAGAACAGTGAGGGTAGCTTCTCCAAGACTGTTCTGTCCTATTTCTAAAATCACAGTTTTATACATAAAAGTTAAAAGCAGGAACTCTAGTAACACTTATCTTAAACAACAGCAATCTCCGTAACCCATGACCTGTAATAAATGATGATTGACATAACACATGATCCATATAATAACATTTCAATTCAAAAGTTAATCCCTAAATCAATTGACCTAAACTATTCAAAAGATACACTTTTAGGTTAAAGCTAAATTTACAAAACAACAAGGATGGAAGATGTGAGGTGAAGGTCACATAGGACCTGGCCCAGCCAGGCCAGCTGTGTCGTGTCAGCCCCAGCCTGACTGACTCTGTCTTATTCTCATTATGTGAGCTCTGACCTTCAAGGTCTTTACTTTGGGCTAAGGAGAAATATTGTCACAGTTTTTAGAATGCTGATGACAAAGTGTAGAAACATACGCTCTCTTCCCAAGCGGCTCTGGGAATAGGCTGTTGGGGTTCAGTACTATTTAAGAGAGAGTAGTGCTTTTCTAAATGGTGGGTTCAAGGAGAAGGGTTAGGGAAGAATGTAATGAGATTTAGTTTTCTGTGGTTCCTTGTCAGCATATATGGTTCCTGTGTGACAGGGATTCACAACTGTGGACCCTAAAGACATGGGCAGGCCAGGCAGGGAGCACTGGCTCTAATGTGCGATTTAAAAAACTTAACATAGATTTCCTCATTTAACCCTTACAGCAGGACCCAGGCAGACAGGCACTATCATTACTGTCATCCCATGGATGAGGATAGGAGAAGCTTAGGGAAGTTAGGTAATTTGAAGGACCCACAATTTGAATCCAGGGAAATTGACTTGAGTGCCAACTTCCCTTGCTAATTGTTTGGTTCTGCCTCAAAGTTTAAATAGTACCTCAAGTAGAGTGCTCCTCACCATTGTAACAGGACTTTGGAAGTTCCATATCAGTACCGGGAACATTTCTGAAGCACATGTGAAAAAGGAGAACTGTGTCTGCTGTAGGTAACTGTTTTGTTTCCTTCCCTCCCTTAAGGCTTTGTGGTCCCAGAGGGAGTGATGGTCATGGGAATGACAGAAAAGGGGGTAGTTAGCACTCAGGCTTTGATCTGAATTGATTCCACTTTCCTGTTATACAAATGTCTCAAAACCTTCTCAGTATTTCCAAACCAAGATTTGTTTTTGTGTAGGTTTTGAATGGTTTTGGTTGGTATGTAGCTATATTTTCAGTTAGCTGATAACTATAGTGATCCTGTAACATGACTTCTTATTTAACACATTGCTTTTCTTAATCTTCCAGTGGTCTAAGGAGGCAGACTTTATTGCTATATTTCATAAAATTGAAGTATATTTTAAGGTTGCTGAGTCAGAATTTCTCTTGCAATAATAAATGGTATGTCTGGTTTAATTAATGATATTGTTTTCTTTCTTAGTGGCATATAAAATAATAGTGCAGCTTAGAATAATGATAGCATTTTGGATCCAATAACATGTAATATCTCTATTTTACAGAGGCAACTGTGGAACTTCAATAAGGTCTTCTATATCACCCTACTAGTAACTGGTTGTGGCATATGATGGCTAGTAATTGAGAAAATCAGCTTTCTTTCATCGTAGGCACAGTTGGTCTCTATTTTCCAAATTCCCTTGCACTTAAGTTTGCCATGAGATGGAATTCTGGACAATGGAATATAGATGGATAACTGGACCCATAAAAACCACTCACTTTTCTCCACTCTTTGTTTTCCCAGTTTGCTGAATATCAATGTCCAGGACAGTCCTGGGAATGGCATGTTAGAGATGGCTCAACTTATGCAATTTGACCTATGGTGTGGAACAGAGTTTCCTGTCTTCCCCATTTATTCTAGCCTACTGATTGACTTTATATGAGTGAATGATAAATTTACATTACATTAAGCCACTGAAATTTTGAAATTAATTTGTTGCAAGTAGATTCTGTTACTTTATGTTGGTAGAATTTGGATTCAGATCTTCGCATTCTAATTCTAAATTCTACCATATTTCAAAGTTAACAGGGGTTATAGTAAATAAATATTTTTGTTTTGAAAAAAGTTTGGGGAACAGTTAAGCTAGTTTCTTTTTTTAAAAAAATTCAGATTAGCATGAGGGCACAAACCATTGGGCTCCATTGTTTGGGTTTATTAGGTAAGTCCTTCTTGTACTTGGGCCCTGCACCCAGGAGGTGTGCCATACACCCATAGGTTGTGCTGGTTAGGTGAGAGCACACCAGCTCCCCTCCCTTCTATTCTATCTCCCTTCCCTCCTCCCCCTTCTCCCCAGCTTGAATTTTTTCTCCGGTGGGTGTGCATTTGATCATCTGCTGGCTTTATATTAGTATTGTATACATTAGATGCTTGCTTTTCCATTCCTGTGATACAAAAGATGTAAACTCTCCATCTTTTTAATGGCTTTGAGACTTTGTGATGTGGGCTATTCTCACTGTGGTTAATATTTCAGAGTGGTTTTGATTTGCATTTCTCTGTTGATTAGGGATGATGAGCATTTTTTCATGTGTTTGTTAGCCATTTGTCTGCATTCCTAGAGAAGTTTCTGTTCATGTCTCTTGCCCAATGATAGATGGGATTGTTTGTTCTTTTTTTGTTCATCAATTTGAGTTCCCTATACCTTCTAGTTATCAACCCTTTGTTATATTTGTAACATGCAAATATCTTTTCCGATTCTGAAGGTTGTCTGCTTGCTTTAATTGTTGGGTCCTTAACTGTGCAGAAGCATTTCAGCTTAGTTAAGTCCCATTGTTTATTTTTGTTGTTGTTGCAATTGCCACTGAAGACTTCCTCATAAAATCTTTCCCCAGACTGATACCCTCAATAGATTTTTCCCATAGTTTCTTCTAGGATTTTTATCATTTCATGTCTTAGATTTAGATCTCTTATCTATCTTGAATCAGTTTTTGTAAGTGGTGAAAGGTGTGAGTCCAGTTTCAGTCTTTTACCTGTGGTTATCCATTCCTTCCATCACCATGTATTGAATAGGGATTCTTTTGCCCAGGGTATGCTTTTGTTTGGTTTATCAAAGATCAGATGGTGATAGGAGGCTGGTTTCATCTCTTGGTTTTCTATTTTGTTGGGTAGATCTATGTCTCTATTTTTGTGCCAGTACCATGCTGTTTTGATCACTGTGTACTTATAGTATAACTTAAAGTCTGGTAGAGTGATGTCTTGGGATATTTTTCATTACTAAGAATTGCTATTCAGATTTTTTTTTTGTGGTTTTATATGAAACAAAGAACTATTTTTTTGAGTTCTTCAAAGTATGATTGTGAGTCTCCTAAAAGTACCTTTGTAAGACATTGAGTTATGTCTGTGTAAAGATATGCTACTTTGTATAGGGCTATATTCTTAATGGAGGCTTGAATGTACACTTGAAATTATAAAGATACTTCTCTAATATTGGTGATTTTGGGCTGTTATACTTTCTGGTCTAGTCAGTAAACTTTCTATTTAGTCAAGGAAGTTAATTACCATATAACTTTTTTGTATGTACGTTATTAAGTGATAAATTTTTATCTAAATTCTCTTGAAGGAAAGGCCTAAGTTTTCTCTTTCACCACTGTGTTCTCTGGTCTTTTCCACAGTGCCTGTCCCATAGTAGATACTCAATAAATACATGTTAGATTAGTGTCCAAAATGTCTTTATTATAGGAGCTGGAAGTCTTAATTTCTTCACTAATAAAATAAGGAAAATGATATTTTTTACTCCACAGAATTTTGTGATAATAAAATGAAAGACTGTATATCTGAGTGTTTTGTAAACCAGTCATGTGAGATATTTGTACTCCTACCAGAATGAAACTATGTTCAGCAGGCTGTATTGAAAACACGTATTTTCCCACAATTATTAGACTTTGGTACCGAAGTTGTACTAAATACAAGTGATAAAACTAAATTATACATCTTTTCCCCTTGGAACATGAGGGAAGTTGAAACTCAGTAAACCTTAAGTTCTTTTCCTTGTTTGTAAGGCTCCTGAGCCAGTCTGTATTTTCTGTGTATACCAGATAGCCATGTGGAAACGCACTCAGCAGGTATTTAAAAGAATGATGCAAAGGATACCAGGAAAAAGTTAGTTAAAAACCACATAATAATAATTTTTTAGACTATCTGGTAAAGAAAGAATTCAAATTTGGAAGTCTTTTCTTCCTTTCTGAATTTTGCCATGTCTCAGAATGAGTAACACATTAATAATCAGAAACAGATTAGTGTTTGAGTAAGCCTCCTTCTCATCAATCCCCGATGTCCCTTTGCTTTCTATATAAAGGGTTCATTACTTTCCCTGGCCCAAGCTTCTTATTTTAAAAAGTACTTGAATGAAATGTGCCTTGGGCTGCTGAGTATTCTCCCTGCAAATGTGCTGTGTGTACTGGATGGTGTGTCAAGTTTATTTGGCCCCTCTTTAAGTATTAGTGGCAACATTTGATTAAATCGCTTTCTTTCAAACATACATATTTCATCACTGCTGGATGAGCTGTTTTTGTCACCAAATGAAAAGGCCACATGTGTAGATATTTTCAGGCAGCAATATATGGTGCTGTAGCAAGGGAGGGAAATAAATCCCTTAGATTTTGGTAAGGTACTGATGGCTCAGGGACCGACTCATTCTCTTTTCCAAGAAACAATTCCAAAAACAAAATGTTTTCTCCTGAGCTTAAATGAAAAGCAGATACAACAAAGACTTTAGACTGAGAAATAATAGATCCACTGGCACCAGGTACTGAAGGAGTTGCACATTATTTAGACTTCTCAAAAAGTTGGCTATGTTTGTTATCTGGGGGTCCAAAAATTCTCTGGAAATTATTGCCTACGTTAACCATAAAACTACTAAACAGTTTATTATTGTCAAATTCACTTAAAATGGATAACTTTGATCTCTAAGAGATTCCCTTTAGGGAAAAGCCTGTGGTAAGAATATATTTTAGAAGTCCATTGTTAAGCATTTTAATAAATCAACATAATGCAGAAAATCTGATATTACTATGGAAATTTCTATGCTTTCATTGCTCATTTCATATCATTAAGACCCAATTCCTATGCTAAAGACTCTGAGACCAAAATTTTCTCAAAGTACAGTTTATGAATACTGATGGAAAGAATGTTACTGTGGAAACTTGTTTTCCTTAGTTTGTGCTATCTGTCTTCCTACTCTCCAACTTTACCTTGACCTCCTGTCAGCCTAAATTAGTTCTGTTATCCAATCACAGATAGAGCTTACACGTTTGTTATGAGAGGGATGCAGGCCTCAGATTTTTGGTTAATGTAGTTTTCTAATGGAGTCTTACAAAAGTTATTGTTGAGATTATGTAGGGATTCTATAATATAGATTTTAGCTGTAGGTAGACAGCTATCCTTGTTTTCCTGGACTTAGGGGTTTCCCTGGAGTGCAGGATGGTGCCCCTAGTGTATTACTAAGATACATTACAATTACATGAAAGACACCTATCCCAACAATACAACATTAATTATGAAGTGTATATCCCAGGAAGGTCTTCATTTTTAAAGGATTAGAGTTAGTATTGAAACAGAGCTTATTTACCACTAGTCATTGTAAATAAAGAGGTAGTTGATTTAATGCTGCTGGATTTTATAAAATATAATTTATCTGTATATAGTTAGTCTAGATAGAAGATTTTACTATGTTCAAAATACAGAATTTGTTGTAACCTAATTACGTTCTTTCTTAGTTCTAATTACAAGGCATAAGAAATTGTAGAACAAAAACTTCATAAAGAAATATTTTTAAGTGGTTTATTTCCCAGTTGAGGTGTTTACCTTTAGATGTCATTAAATATATTTCTTCAATCTAAAGCACTCCCAACTGAGCTATTTTGGCTGCCTCATTAAATATATTTCTACTTCTTTGTGAATTTGGGTAATTATAAAGTTCCTTATTCAGGCTTTATGTGTCTGCAAAGTAAACCTCTTGTCAACACACTTTGCTCCTTTTTACTCTCCCAGAGTAAAAAGGTTTGTAAAACAGGCTCCATGTATGCTGACTTTCCCTTATGGATGAATCCGTTCTCTCACATGAAATGTCATTATCTAAAGCTCCAAAGACCTTGGGATATCCCAAGTTTGGGATATTTTAAGATTTGTTCTAGTAAGACATAGTGTGTGGGGCATGAAATACCTATCAGAAATTGGAAGACTGATCTTAGAAAAAAGATCTTCCTTCCTTAAACCTCGGTCTGAAGGGCTTTCCTTCTTTTAGAAAGTTGTAAACAATCAGTTTTTCTAGCTAATAGTTGCAGTGTATATATAATAGATACACTCAACTGCCCCTTTTACACCTGCTGGTGGAATGTGGAATGACATTTGGTCAACAGATGAGCTGTGTGTCTATCTTTTCCCTGAAGGATGTGAAAGGAAACAGAAGGTCTGTCTGGTTTACCTCTCCATCTCTTATGGAAATAGATGTTCTAACATTATATGGCAGGACATGCCCGTAGGTGTCATAGTAAATAAAAGTTTGTTATACCTAGTTTTTCCTTTCTATGTATGGTTTATGGGCTGCTTTGCTATGCTATAGGTTATCAAGGCCTTGAATGCCCTCTGTGGTCTTCTACTTCTCTTCATTCTTGAACAAGGAACATACTCTTTTTTTTTGAGACAGAATCTCAAGCTGTCACCTTGGGTAGCATGCCATGGCATTGTAGCTCACAGCAACCTCCAACTCTTGGGCTCAAGTGATCCTCTTGTGTTGTTTTTTTCTATTTTTAGTAAAGACAGGGTCTTGCTTCTGCTCAGGCTGATCATGAACTCATGAGCTCAAGCAATCCACCCACCTCAGCCTTCCAGAGTGCTAGGATTATAGGTGTGAGCCACTGTGCCTTGCTGAGGAAACATAACTTTATATAAAAAAATGACGAGGGTTGAATACATATATTTGGTGAAATCCTGCTTCCTAGAAGAGTGTAAAAAACTATTATCATTGCTTTTGTAGGTCTTTTATGGAATATATACAGGATGGCCATAAAGTTCAGGCAATTTAAAATTGCACCTGAAATTTATGGCCACCCTGTATTTCAATATCTTAGTATTTTTAGAATTTTTAATTTTCATATGATATTTATACATTCTTTCCAATAGGAAAAGACACATTTTAATTATGTCATAAATAGCTTTTCATGACATTTATTTATATCTACAGATCTTCTATTCTTTGGGTCTGAAATAGATAAATATGTCTTCTGTAAGGGAGGAAAGCTGGCTTCTAACTCTGGCAATTCTGCATCTGCCTTTTTCTACTTTAATAATTCAGTTGTCTACTGAAAACACATAACTGACAGTCACATGAGAAATGTGCTTTTAACTTTTGAAGAATAAATTTATGTTTTTCTCTTAGGATAACAATAAGAAAACCAGGGAATCTGAATTTTAATTCTTAATGACTATCTTTAAGATATTACTACCAGGTCATATTTTTCTTTTAATGTTTAATAGTTTTTCCTATGTCCTAAGCAATGTATAGCAAGTTATCTATACTCTAAGAAATAGGAAATACATTTTATCTTTATTCAGAAATACTATATCTTCTGAATTTATCTCTCTAGCAAATTGTACCTTTACCAAATGTGCTAAATTATTCATTCCCATTTGTCATCAGTTTCTCAAATGGAACAACTGAGGAAGGCTAAAGTGGTCAATGGGTAGCTGTTTTCCAGGTAGTCATAAATATACAATGTGTGCAGTAAGTGCCCATGACCAAGAGCACAGTGCCAGAGAAATTAGGCGTAAAGGCAATGTAAAAGTTGGCTCAAGGTCTCAAAAGGCAATAAATAAACATTGCTACTCTTTCTGAGGACATCTTTTTTGGACATATCATTTCAAAGGAAACAGTACTGATTCTTTTATTAAAAAATGTGATATTATTTAACTGAGGAATCATAATTGTGTACAATAGGGTACAATATGATATTTTGACATAGGCATACAACGTGAAATAATTAAAGCAAACTAATTAACAAGTTTATCACCTCTTTTGCTTATTCTTTTGTGGTGAGATATTTTAAATTTACTAAATTGTTTTGAAATATGTAATACATTATTATTGACCATAGTCACTTTGCTGTGAAATAAATCTCAAAACTTATTTCCCCTGTGTAACTGAAACTTTCTACCCCCAGACCAACCATTCCTCCTACTTTTTACTTCTATGTATTTGATTGTTTTGAACTCCTCTTGCTTCCACATGGAAGTGAGATTCTGTGGTCCTTCTGGGTCTGGCCAAATTCCCTTAACATAATGTCCTTCAGGTTCATCCATGTTGTCACAAATAATAGAATTGTCTTTTGTTAGTCTAGATAGCATTTCACGTGTATACACATCACATTTTCTTTACCCACTGATCTGTCGATGGATGCTGAGATTGAGAAACTGTAATAGTTCTTCACCAGACCTGAATACTGAAGTGTGTTAATGATCTAGTACTTCTGGTGCCCCAAGAGAAGGTTTCTGAGCCTTCCTCCCTACTTGATTCAGGTAAATGAATTTGATCTAAGGAACCCATAAAATGCTTTTTAGAACCCCTAAAATGTTTTTTAGAATTTCTGTTGAGGAAGACAATCTGAAAATTTGACATCTTGTAAAAAGACTTAGTGAAATACATGAAAGCAAAGTTGGAGGAAGTGGTTCCAAAGGTGCACTTTGTGACTTAATGTTCTCTGAGTTCTTCACATCTTCTTAATTTATGTTTGAAGTTGTGGAAGAACTTGCTGTTCTTTCAATGTGCCAAGACCCTGTGCAAGTCCCCCAGGGGCTTTGCATTTGTTGCTGTCTGCCAGTAGCTCTTCTTTCCCACATCCCACACGCTCTGTCCCTCTTCATCCCAGTCTTACTCAGATGCCTTTTGCTGGGAGGCTTCGCCTTGCAGCCCACCCTGTCTGATGTGGAATTTTCTTTGGAGCACTTAAGACATAGAATCTGAAATTGAACATCATTTGTTCATTTATCATTTATTCCTGCCACTAGAATGTAAGCTTCATGTAGACAGAAAACCTGTCCTCCTTATGATGGCACACCCAGCCTTGTACACATCACCTGCTTGATAAACACTTACTTGCTAATGAATGAATGATTGACTTTAGAGTAAAGGGAAAAATGTTATGTAGCTCTTCTTTACTGTAAGAAGGAATTATTTATTTTCTAAGTTAGAAGCACAAAGAATCTGCTTCTGGTTATAATATATGCCAAGATGAGGTGAGAAATAATAAATTTCTTACAAGTGACATCTGATGGTAAACTGTACAGACACAAAAGTCAAACTGGTTAAAAAAAAAAAAAAAAAAAGGAAATATCTTCCTAAAACCCCAAGGTCTAAATCAGAAGCAGGTCACGGATTTGCTGCATCCCATGCAGGTGGTCTACTGAACACGTCTACTGAACAGTGAAGCTCTGCTTCTCTTCTGAGGACACCTAAAGGAAGCCAGGAAGACAAAAATGAGTGAGACACTCCACAGAGATTCTGGGCATCTTGGCTCTGAGCCTCTCTCTCCCTAGTCCCATTTCATTACTCTCCTAAATTCATGTGCCACTGATTACTCACTACTTCTTGAAAATATTCCTCCCTCTTGCCATCTACTGAAACTGTATCTTGCTGTTTGTCTTCTGCCCTGTTTTCTTCAGCAGTTCCTCTTCCTTCGCCTTTGTGCGGACATTTAGGTTCTCTGGAATGCTGCCCTCTGTCCTCTTCTCACTGCCACCCATCCTAGCAACCTCTCCATCATATTTTACTTACAATGATGCCTTAACATATGTCTCTAATATCGACGTCTATGCCAATTCCCAGGCCTGAATGACCAACAGTCACCACACATCATTGGAAGGATTTTTCCTTAGAAACCTAGGAGAATTATGTCTCAGACTGAATCTGTTCTGCCATCCCTCCATTTTACCATTTTAGTTTTGAGTCATGCCAGAAGCTATTTTCCTCTTATCCTACCTCTTACCAGCTGTCTCCTTGTCCTACCATCCTACCTCTTACCAGCTGTCTCCTTGTCCTACCATCCTACCTCTTACCAGCTGTCTCC
>NW_003852538.1:1409683-1419993 GCF_000181295.1 Otolemur garnettii | reverse complement strand
GCTGTCTCCTTGTCCTACCATCCTACCTCTTACCAGCTGTCTCCTTGTCCTACCATCCTACCTCTTACCAGCTGTCTCCTTGTCCTACCATCCTAACTCTTACCAGCTGCCTTCTTGTTCTCTCATCCTCGCTCTTACCAACTATCTTCTTCTCCTCTCATCTCCCTCTTACCAGCTGTCCTCTTGTCCTCTCATCCTACCTCTTACCAGCTGTCTTCTTGTTACTCTCATCCTACCTCTTACCAGGTGTCTTCTTGATACTTTTATCCAACCACTTATCAGGTCTCTTCTTGTCCTCACATCCTACCTCCTACCAGCTGTGTTCTTGTCCTGTCATCCTACCTCTTGCCAGCTGTCCTCTTGTCCTCTCATCCACCTCTTAGCTGCTGTCTTCCTGTTACTCTCATCCTACCTCTTACCACCTGTCTTCTTGTTACTCTCATCTTACCTCTTAGCAGCTGTTTCTTGTTACTCTCATCCTACCTCCTACAGGCTGTCTTCTTGTCCTCTCATCTTACCTCTTAGAGGCTGTCTTCTTGTACTACCTCTTACCAGCTGTCTTCTTGTCACTCTCATCCTACCTCTAAGCAGCTGTCTTCTTGTTACTCTCATCCTACCTTTTACCAGCTGTCTTCTTCTCCCCTCATCCTACATCTTACCAGCTGTCTTCTTGTAATTCTCATTCTACCTCTTACCAGTTGCCTTCTTGTTACTCCAATCCTACTTCTTACCAGCTGTTCTCTTGTCCTCTCATCCTACCTCTTATCAACTGTCTTCTTGTACTTTAATTGTACCTCTTACAAGCTATGCTCTTGTCCTCTCATCCTACCTCTTCCCAGCTGTCTTCTTGTTACTCTAATCCTACCTCTTACTGGCTATCTCCTGTCCTATCATCCTATCTTTTTTCAGCTGTCTTCTTGCACTCTCATCCTACCTCTTACTGGCTGCCTTCTTGTTACTATCATCCTACCTCTTACCAGCTGTCTTCTTGTCCTCTCATCCAACCTTTTACTGGCTGCTCCTTTTTACACTCATCCTACCTCTTAACAGCTGTCTTCTTGTTACTCTCATCCTACTTCTTACAAGCTGTCTTCTTGTTACTCTAATCCTACCTCTTACCGGCTATCTTCTTGTGCTCTCATCTGACATCTTACTGGGTGTCTTCTTGTCCTACCTCTTACCAGTGGTGTTCTTGTTACTCAGATCCTACCTCTTACAAGCTGTCTTCTTGTCCTCTCATCCTACATCATACCAGCTGTCTTCTTTTTACTTGCATCCTACCTCTTATCACATGTCTTCTAGTTTCTCTAATCAAGCCTCTTATGAGCTGTCTTCTTGTACTCTCATTCTACCTCTTACCAGTTGTCTTCCTGTTACTCTCATCATACCTGTTACCAACTGTGTTCTTGTCCTCTCATTGTACCCCTTACCAGCTGCATTTTTGTTACTCTCATCCTACCTCTATCTGGCTGTGTTATTGTTACTCTCTTCTTATCTCTTACCAGCTGTCTTCTTGTTACTCTCATCCCACCTCTGACAAGCTGTCGTCTTGTCTTCTCATCCTACCTCTTACCAGCTGTCTTCTTGCTTCTCTTATCCTATCTCTTACTTGTCTTCTTGTCCTCTCATCATATCCCTTACCAGCAGTCTTCTGGTTCTCTCATCCTATGTCTTTCTGTCTGTCTTCTTTTTACACTCATCCTACCTCTTACCAGCTATCTTCTTATCTTCTCATCCTACCTCTTACCAGGTGTCTTCTTATTTCTCTCATCCTACCTCTACAAGCTATCTTCTTGCAATTGTCATCCTACCTCTTACCAGCTGTCTTATTGTCCTCTCATACTACCTCTTAGCTGCTGTTTTCTTGTCCTCTCATCCTACATCTTACCAGCCATCTTCTTGTTACCCTCATCCTACCTCCTACCAGCTGTCTTCTAGGCACTCTCATTCTACCTCTTACCAGCTTTCTTATTGATACTCTCATCCTACCTCTTACCAGCTGTCTTCTTGTTACTCTCATCCTACCTCTTACTGAATGTCTTCTTGTTACTCTCATCCTACCTTTTACAGGCTGTCTTCTTGTTAGTCTCATCCTACCTCTTACCAACTGTCTTCTTGTTAGTCTCATCCTACCTCTTACCTACTGTCTTCTTGTTACTCTCATCCTACCTCTTACCAGCTGTCTTCTTGTTACCCTCATCCTACCTCTTACCAGCTGTCTTCTTGTTACTCTCATCCTACCTCTTACCAACTGTCTTCTTGTCCTATCTCTTAACAGCTGTCTTTTTGTTGTACCCTCATTCTACCTCTTACCAGTTGTCTTCTTGTCCTCTCATCCTAGCTATTACCAGCTATCTTCTTGTTACTCTCATCCTACCTCTTACAAACAGTCTTCTTGTCATTTCATCTACCTCTTACCGGCTGTCTCTTTTTATTCTTGTCCTATCTGTTACCAGTTGTCTTCTTGTTACTCTCATCCTACTTCTTAACATGCTGTCTCGTTGTTACTCTTGTCCTTCCTTTTTCTCTGTCACTACTTGTCAGCACTTTCATTGTTTTTCTTGTTGGTTATTGTAGTGACTGACATGCCTGCTTTTCTTGTATCTCTGATGTCATCAATTCATTTCCTTCTCCTGAAGACATTTCTTTTTCCAGAAGACATTTCTTTTTTCTTATGAAGACATAGAAAGTCTCCTGAAATCTGGCCCCCAAATATCTTTCCATCTTGGTTCGCCTCTGTGTGTCTGCATAGCCAGCCCTGGCTGGCCTTTTTTTTCTGCCTGGACATGCCTGTGCCTCTTCTTTGGGCCTTTGATCATACTCTGCTCTGTCTATGCACCTGCTCTTGATTCGTCCCATTGAGAATTGCCATTCACCACTTGTAGTTAGGTTAAGAGTCTACCATGAAGCCTCCCTCCACACTCCATTTATGTAATTCTACCTTGCGTTAGCATGACTTTCTCCCTCCCTCCCTGAAACTCCATTCAGATCAGCTGCCTCACTTGCCCTCTTTCTGCCCCAGGCCCCTCACCTTTATACCTCCAAGTGTATGTCTTGTCATGAGAAGACATTCAATAAGTGTTCTTAACAATAAGTTAAGGTTTTCTAAGTAACATGGTAAACAAGTGAGAAGTCTCTCTTCTTGTATTCGTAGGGTGCCGTTCATATGCTATTCCCATTTAGCAAAGTGGGTAAGACATGGAATTTGGAGTTAAACTAGATTCAAGTTTAAGATTTTGCTTTGTTATATATTAGTTTTGAAACGTTGGGTAAGTTATAGAACTTCACTAAGCCATAATTAATTTCTATATAAATTGAGGCACAATAATATTCCATATGTAATGTAGGGTGGTTTGGAGAACTGATGAGTTGCAAAAGTAAACTGTGAGTGCAGCGTCTGGCCACAGCAGACTCTTCGTAAAAGCTGTCTATTATAATTTTCATTGGTGATGTTTTTGTTTTTCTGAGCCTTTATGTGGTCTAGTCCTGTCCTAAAATATCTTCATATCAAATATTAGCTGGAGAGCAACCTTTCCATGTAACTCCTTCATGTCTTTGCAAATAGAGTCTCATGTTAAAAAATCTTTGATTGTGAAATTTTTCAGTATGCCTATTGTCACTCTGGCCTTTCGTCTATGATATTTTTAAAAAGCAAGACACATGAGTATAAACATTGATCACGGTACAAACAAAGCTCATTTAGGGTACAAAAACAAAGCAATTGTAACCTGATGTGAATTACAAAGTTAACACACCAAAGTCACCAATATTGTCCTCTTTACTTTCTTTTTGAACAACTACTGAAACTACATTAATTTAGATCACTGAGATATAATCTTGGCTACAGTTTTTGGTGTCTTAAAGCCACAAACAAGATTGAAGTTTAATTGGCTTCTTTGACTTTGGCAATAAATGGTATAATAGATTTTACTTAGGAAATTTTGACATTCCAAAAGAATCAAGATTTGTTTTTGTACAGCTTCTAAGAGGATTTAAACCTTAAAAGAAGGAGAGGTTGTAGGTGGGGAGAGAGAGAAACAGAGAAAGAGAGAGAAAATTATGAAAGAAGAATATATTCTGGCTCCAGTTGGGTATAATTTTTGAATGAGAAATTGGACCAACGTGAAATTTGTGAAGCAATTTAAACTTTGTGAAAGAAAATTGGCATTACAAATCCAACATTATTATCTACATATGTGTTTATGTGGCATCCATCACTATGCTATAAAAATTTGGAAAGAGATATTAGACAAATGTTATTAAATATGAGGGCTATCAGGCTAGTACTCTGAGAAGCACTGCATCTTTAGTTTCTAAGGAATTCACAAAATTGTCTAGCCACGTCCTTTCCTTTGCTCAGATACACACCTCAATTATGAAAAGAGATTGCTTATTTTGTTTCATTACAATTTTTTTTGTTTGTTTTTTTGCATGTAGAACCTGCTGGTGTATCTTAATATGTAAGAATCTTTTCTGGGAAAATTGCTTCTACTTTCTGAAAATTCTCGCTCTCTATCATTCTTGTGTAATTGCTATTTTTGTGTCTTCCTTACCACAATAACACAGCTTGTTGTTTCCTGTTTCTGTATGTATTTCAAATTGTTATTATAGAAGCTAAGAAGGTATAGATGTGTACACATGGGAAAGTTAAGTTTTTCTTTTTCTCACTCTCATCTAGCCCCTTATAAAAAACATTTTGGTCTCAGGACCTTTTTATCTTACTTTATTTTTTTTTGTTATTTATTGATTATAAAGATTTTAATTTGCTCTTTTGAGGTATTTTGGATATAAACCCCTTACCAGACGTGTGGTTTGCTGATATTTTCTCCCCTTTCATAGGCCACCTTTTCATTTTGCTGATTGTTTCTTTCTCTGTGAAGTTGTTTAGTTTGATGTAATCCTCCTTGTTTATCTTTGCTTTTGCCTGTGTTTTGGGGTCATAAAAAAAAATCAATGCTAAGACCCATGACTAGGAGATTTATCCCTATGCTTTCTTTTATGAGTTTTATGGTATCAGGTCTTTCATTTAAATCTTTATTCCATTTAAATTAATTTTTTGTATGGTATGAGATAAGGGTCCAAATTCATTCTTTTCCATGCACATGTCCACTTTCCCTAACGTTATTAATTGAAGAGACTACCTTTACCCCATGTGTATTCTTGATACCTTTGTGAAAAATTAGTTAACTGTATGTATGTGGGTTTTTCCCATATTTCCTGTCTGTTCCTTTGGTCTATGTGCCTATTTTTATAGCAGTATGAGTATGAGACTGTCTTGATTACAATAACTTGCAATACAGTTTGAAATCAGGATGTGTGATTCTTTTAGCTGTGTTTGTTAGCTCAAGATTGCTTTGAGTATTTAAGGTCTTTGTTGTTCCATATGAATTTTAGGATTGTTTCCCTATTTCTGTGAAAATACATTGAGTCCGTGGGTTGGAATTTTAATAGAGATCTACTTTGAATCCGTAGATTGCTTTGTGTAGTATGGACATTTTAATAATATCAATTATTCCTGTCCAGGAACACAGAATAGCTTTCTATGTATTTGTGTCTACTTTTATCAGTGTTGTGTAGTGTTCAGTGTATAGGTCTTTTATCTCCTTGGTTAAATTTTTTGCTAAGGTTTTTATGCTTTTTGATGCTATTGTAAATAGGATTTTTTATTCTTCTTTTTGGATCGTTTGCTTGTAGTGTATAGAAATACAACTGATTTTGATATGTTGTTTTTGTATTCTACAACTTTACTGAATTCATTTTTTAGTTTTAACAGTTTTTTTTTTAAGGGAGACTTTAGGTTTTCTATATATAAATTTGTGTCAACTGCCAACAGGGACAATTTTACTTTTTCCTTTTTGATTTGAATGCTTAAATTTTTTTTTTTTCTTGCCTAATTGCTCTGGCTGAGACCACCAGAGCTATCTTGAGTAGGAATGGCAAGAATGGGCAACCTTGTGTTATTGATCTTAGAGGAAAAGCTTTTAGTTTTTTATTATTGAACACAATATTAGCTATGGGCTTTTCATATGTAGCTTTGATTATATTTAAGCAATGTCCTTCTATTTCTAGTTTGTTGAAAGCTTTTTATCATGAAAGTACTTTAAATTTTATCAAACACTCTTTTTGCATCTATAGAGATGGTTATATAGTTTCTTATACTGTGTTCTATTAATGTGGTATGGTGAGTTAGTTGATTTTCATGCTTTGAACCATCTTTGAATCAATATTCCATTTGATTATAGCATATAATTGCTTTAATGGGCTATGAAGTTAGTTTGCATTAGCTGCATTTGTTGAGGATTTTTTTCATCTATGTTCATCAAAGATACTGAGCTCTAATTTTGTTTTCTTTAGTTTACTTGTTTGTCTTGGTTCTAGGGTAATGCTGGCTGTATAAAATGAGTTGAGAAGTATTTCTTAGTCTTTAATAATTTGCAAGAGTTTGAGAGGGATTGGCATTAATTCTTCTTTAAATGTTAGGTAGAAGACACCAATGAAGGTGAAGTTATTTGATTCTAAGTTTTTTTTTTGTTGTTGTTTGTTTATTTGGAGATGTTTGATTATTGATTCACTCTCTTTACTCATTGATTTGTTCTCCTTTTCCCTTTCTTCATGGTTCAATCTTGATAGGTTCTATTTTTCTAGGAAGTTTTTCATTTCTTCTAGGTTATCCAATTTGTTGCTGTTTAATTGTTCATGGTAATCTCTTATGAACCTTTTAATTTCTGTTGTATCAATTGTGTTGTTTTCTTTTTCATTTATAATTTTATCTGATCTTCTCTCTTTTTTTCCTAGTCTAGCTAAGTTTGTCAATTTTTTTTATCTTTATAAAACCTAACTTGCATTTATTTTTACTATTGTTTTTATAGTTTGTAGTTTATTTATTTTCTGCTCTGATCATAATTGTCTTCCTTCTGCTAATTCTGGGCTTAGTTTGTTCTTCTTCTTTGAGGAGTATAGTTTATTTATTTGAGATCTTTCTTTTACTTAAGCTAGAGGGTTAGCACTGCTTTCCATATATCCTATAAATCTTTGTATGTTGCATTTCCGTGTTCACTTGTTTCAAGGCATTTTTTGATTTCTTTCAAAATTTCTTTTTTGACCCATTTGTTGTTTAGGAGTGTGTTATTTAATTTCCACATTATTTGTGATTTTTCCAATTTTGTTCCTTTTATTGATTTCTAGTTTTATACAAGTGTGGTCAGAAAAAATAATTGATATGATTCCAATTTTCTTAAATTTGTTATGGCTTGTTTTGTGGCCTAATATATGATCTATCCCAAAGAATATTTCCTGTGTGCTTGGAAAGACTATGTGTTATGTTGCCATTTGATGGACTGTTTTATATACATATATATTATATAAATATTATACAATTATGTTTTTTATAATCCATATTATTTTATATTTAATACACATAATATATATAATGTGCATTATATATAATAGCTACTTTTTATCTAAAATGTGGCTTAAGTCCAATTTTCCCTGCTGGTTTTTTGTTTGGATGATGTGTCCATTGTTGAAAATGGGACATTGAATTCCCATATGCTATTATTGTCTTGCTGTCTACTTTCCTCTTCAGATCTGTCAATGTTTGCTTCATGTATTTATGTGATCCAATGTTGGTTGTATATATATTTACAATGTTAAATCTTCCTGGTGAATTGAGCCCTTTATCATTATATAGTGACTTTTTTCATCTCTTGCTGTAGTTTTTGACTTCCAGTCTATTTTGTCTAATATAAATATAACTACCCCTGTTTTCTTTTGGCTGCCATTTTCATGGAATCTATTTTTCCATATATTCACTTTTAGCCTATGGGTGCCCTTAAAATTAAAGTGTGCTTTTGTGAGCAGCATGCACTTTGATCATTTTTTAAAAATGTATTCAGTCATTTTATTTTCACTAGTCAATTTAAGTCCTTTACATTTAAAGAAATTATTGGTAGGTAAGGATGTAGCGTTGCTATTTTGTCAATTTTCTTCTTCTTTGTAGTTCCTTTGTTATTTTCTCCTCTCTTGCTGTCTACCTTTATGATTTGATGATTTTTATAGTGGTATGCTTTGATTCCTTTCTCTGTGTCTTTTGTGTATCTACCACAAGTTGTCTTCTCTGTGATTATCCTGAAGCTTGCATTAGATACTTTATAGCTATGTGTATAATAATATATTTTAAGTGGCTATCAGGTTAATGTTTATGACATACAAAAATTCCATACTTTCATTTTTTTCTTCAACTTTTATATTATTGATGTCTTAATTTATATCTTTTTATATTGGGTATCCTATCGATTAACAATTTGTTGTTTCTATGGTTACTTTAAATAATTTTTTCATTTAACTTTTAGATTAGATTTAATAGTGATTTACACACCACCATTACAGTATTTGTATATTCTGAATTTAATTACATACTTACTTTTACTAGTGATTTTCATACCTTTATTATATGCATTCCTGTTGTTAGTTGGCATCCTTCTGTTTTAACTTGAAGGACTCCCTCTAGCATTTCTCATAAGACAGATTTAGTGGTGATGAACTCTGTCATCTTTTCTTTGTCTAGGAAATTCTTCATCTCTCCTTCATTTCCGAAGGACAGATTTTCTGAGTTTATTATTCTTGTTAACAGTTTTTTCCTTGCAGCACCTTGCATATACCTACCTACTCTATCCTGGCCTGCAAGGTTTCTATTAAGAAATCTGCTCATAGTCTTATATGGGTTTCCTTGTACATTGCAAGTCACTTTTCTTTTGCTGTTTCAAAATCCTCTCTTTCCCTTTTGATAATTTGATTATTATGCATCTCTGTGAAGATCTGTTTATGTTCTGCCTATTTGGAGTTCTTTAGGCTCCTTGGGCCTAGATGTTCATTTTTCTTTTCAGATATAAAAGGTTTTCTGCCATTGTTTCTTTAAATAAGCTTTCTCCTGTTTTCCATTTCTCTGTTCCTTCTGAAATTCTCATAATGTGTATGTTGAGATGACAAGCATAAAGTGAAAATACTCTTATTACCCTCTTTCATATGTTCACTGGTCAATTTTTTTTCTCCCCTAAATTGCTGAGACCTCTGAGCTAGACTCTGGGACTCCCACAAAGGTTCTCAAGCATGAGTGGTGGGTGGCTGCCAAAATCAATGTTTCCAAGGGAAGGTAGTCTGGAACCCTCCATCCTATCGTCTACCTAATGTCACTTCCTTTTGCACTTGTTTGCTGTCATAATGTTAGATAATATGTTAACATTTCTAGTTGTTTACTTTCTAGCCAAATATGTATCTAATCACTTCCTAGTCTACTTTTTTATTTATTTCTTCTTTCCTAGTTTTTATTTTTAGTATTTGATTATCTTTATAATTTTAAGTAATCTTACATTGTCTCATAATTAATATTAGAAACTTCTCTTTCTTCCAACTATATAAAATGAAGACTTTTTGAGATGTTAGTATGTCTATATATTCTCCATTTTCATTTCTCCTCCCCTTTTCAAAACCTGTCAACTGTACCATTACTTTACAGGGTCAAGTTTGCAACATTTGCATTCTTTCTCATAAGAGCTTCCATACTTTGTCTGTAAATTGAACTTAAAATGGAAGATAAGTAGAAGCAATTAAATCATGATGATTGTGTAAATGCTTCTATGTGGAAAACTCAGAAAAATAAACAGAATTTACATTCCTAAATCTGGAATGTTTGGAGGAAGAACTTCCAAGCATGAAAATCAAATAAATTCTCTGTTCTTAGATGCCTATTGCTTAAAAGAGTGACATGTTAATATGTTTCTCACTTGGATCATAATTTTCTTGTTTAGTTTTTTGTTCGTCTTAGAGTTTCTAATTTCCGTTTTTATTGTGGTCCTGTGTGTATGCATGCATGTACTATGTATATAGTTGCAGAAGGAATTGTTTCTTTAAAAATATATATTCCTAAAAATATTTAATTTATTTTTTTTTGGTTTTTAAAAAAATATTTTACATTTAGACAGATTCACATGTACCCTTGTAAGATAAACCATAGGTGAGGTCCCACCAATCACCTTCCCTCCACCCATCCTCCTCCTTCCCCTCCCCTTTCTCTCCCCATATTCTTGGGCTATAATTGGGTTATAGCTTTCATATGAAAGCTGTAAATTAGTTTCATAATAGGGCTGAGTACACTGGATACTTTTTCTTCCATTCTTGAGATACTTTGCTAAGAAGAATATTTTCCAGCTCTATCCATGTAAACATGAAGGAGGTAAAGTCTCCATCTTTCTTTAAGTCTGCATAATATTCCATGGTGTACATATACCACAATTTATTGATCCATTTGTGGG
>NW_003852538.1:1408288-1409203 GCF_000181295.1 Otolemur garnettii | reverse complement strand
CTTTTTAGTTTGATCAGGTCCCAGTAGTGTATTTTTGATGTTGCTTCAATTGCCTGGGGGGGTCCTCCTCATAAAATTTTCACCCAGGCCAATTTCTTCAAGTGTTTTCCCTACACTTTCTTCTAGTATTTTTATAGTTTCATGTCTTAAGTTTAAATCTTTTATCCAGTGAGAGTCCATCTTAGTTAATGGTGAAAGGTGTGGGTCCAGTTTCAGTCTTCAAAGGTTGCCAGCCAGTTCACCCAGCATCATTTGTTAAATAGGGAATCTTTCCCACACTCAATGTTTTTAATTGGCTTGTCAAAGATCAGATAATGGTAAATAGCTGGGTTCATCTCTTGGTTTTCTATTCTGTTCCATATATCGATCTCTCTTTTTTTGTGCCAGTACCATGCTGTTTTGATCACTATTAATTTATAGTATAGTCTGAGGTCTGGTAGCATGATTCCTCCTGCTTTCTTTTTATTTTTGAGTAATGTCTTGGTTATTTGAGGTTTTTCCTATTCCATATAAAACAAAGTATTATTTTTTTGAGATCTTTAAAGTGTGACAGTGGGGCTTTAATAGGGATTGCATTAAAATTATATATTGCCATATCCTTTCTTGAAAGGGTTAATCTACTCTGGTTATTCATGTTACCAGAGTTTTTCTGCTGATTCTGCCCCATGTTTAATTTACACCGTTTGGCTAGATGAGCAGATAAGGAGAAGTTGGGTTGGCGTCTCCAGGAGTAGTGATTAACTAGCCCTTTCCCCAAATACTGGGACTGGTGTCTGTACCTTTTCTTCTAGAGCTTTGCCAAGGACCCATACAGTGCTATGGCCTGGGAAACTGGGATCCTGCTTGGTGTGGTGGGGCTAAGTGGCTCTGTCTTGTTTTCAGCTGGTCTCTGTTTACCCTAGTAAATCAGTTACT
>NW_003852538.1:1402335-1408151 GCF_000181295.1 Otolemur garnettii | reverse complement strand
CATAACCACACCCCCAGGGTACCACTTTGGATAGTCCTTGGGCAATTGGCCCAGTTCAAGAGATCCAAATCAATTGTCCCATTCAGCACCTGGTGTCAAGTGGGAGAATTCAAAAGGTCTCCAGCAACTAGATAACAGGGGTCTGCTGGCAGCTCAGGTATGACTTGCTCCTGTGCTCTGTGAGGTCAGAAGGACAAACCCAGCAAATAAATTAGTTTGGGAAGGTGGATGCCTCCTTCCCCACTTTGCACTTTTGTGACACCCAGTCACTGGTAACCCTACAGGGTTGTGACCCAGTTCCCCCCCAATGAGCAGATGCCCCAGGGGTTTGAGCCTGCCTGAGTCAGAGAGAGATCTATGTCTGTCTCCTCAGCTAGGCAGTTGCTCTTTGCCACTCCAGCAGGGGGAGGTGAGGCCTGACAACCTCCGGTGCTTATTGGAGGCTGGGGCAGTTCATTCAGTTCCAGCCCCGCCCCTGATTAATGTTGCTGGCAGAATAGCACAACTTCACAGAATTTGTTTCTGTCCCGGCTATATTCCCCTGTGGATCACACACTGCTTGAGGTGACAGAAACTGCGACTCAGTTACAGGAAGCTGCAAGCAATTAGAGCTCACACTGAGCTGTCAGTACCAGCCTCTGCCTGTCTGCCTTTGTCTCAGCTATGATCCCCTGAGGGCCAGGTACATCTTAGCTTCAGTAAAGCAGTCCTCTATCTCAGCCCAGTCCTGGGAGTCTGCTGGCTCTGTGTGCTTGTATTCTAGTCCCCCTGCTCCACCCAGACCACTACTGCTTCAGGCCTTCCCTTTACTCACATCCCAGATCCATCTGCCAGTGGCTGCCACTGGAGAAAGTACCTGGCTTCCTCTGGTTGCCCAGAGAGACAGGGTGCATCTGTCCGGAATAGCCCCAAAGATGTGAAGCTTATTGTTCCTGGCACTGCTGCTGCTCCTATATGATTCCCTCTCAGCTGAAAGTCCTCTCCTTACTTTCATGCCATAGAATCAGTACAGACAAGCAAGAACCCTTCCCCTGTCCACACCTCTCAAGAAAATGCCCCAGAATTTTGGACTCCATGGGGACAGGCTTCCAGACTTTGGGGTGAGAGTAGAGGGGAGTGCTGGGAGTTCAGAGTTGCAGGTAGAGAATATACACAGTTTTATACAGTTTTATGCCTGGCAGGAGAGTGCCATGGCACCCTAGTAGGGGTAGGAGTTCCAGTTTTTAGAGGGTCTCTCCTGTGGGATAGAATAGGAGGATGTTTGAACTCTGCTTGCTTGTTTGTATGGAGTTTACTGTGAGCCCTTCTCATGTGGGAGGGGACTCCTGTCCGCTTGGTGATGGATCTGGCACCTTTTGTTTGTATCCTTGGGTTGCAGCTTACCTCAGCAGGGTTGATGTGCATTCTTCAACCTTCTCTCTTGTTTCAGCTCCAAACCATTGCCTTACTTCCTAAACTTCTGTCTTTTAACTCTTCTTCTGGATGGGAGCCTTTGTGGAAAGCTGGCTGCAGTCTGTATCTTACCTCTACCCCATATTTAATTTATTAATGATACCATTTGTTGGATGCACCAACATGTGTTCTAGGCCTGCTGCAGAAACATCATTCTGAGTTCCCTTGGATCTTATGTCTTTTTAAGTTTAGCTGTAGTGCATCTTCAACTACATATATGAGTGAGAGAGAGAGAAACTTTCTGATTATCAGTATTTACAAAATGCCTTGATAGCCATATTGAAAATTGGGTAGATGCCGAATTCTAAACTGAAAATTATTTTCTATTTTTATCCATGAGGTTAAAATTGTTTCAGAGGTCTCCAGCATTCCGGGTAGCAGATGACAAATGTGATATCAATCTGATTTTTGCTATTTTGTAGGTAATGGTTTTGTCCCTGTGGATCCTTTTTTGTCATTTTATTTTCCTTATTATTCTAAAGTTTTGTGACTATGAGCCTAGAAGTGGGTGTTATTTCATTTATCTGCAAGCAGTAGGACCTTTCAATCTGAAGACCTATTTTCAGTTTTTACAAAGTTTATTCTACTAATTCTTTGATTATTTTCTTGTCTTTATTTTACTTTTTCTCTTTATCTGGAATTTTTACAAAGTAGATGCTGGATGTCCTTCATTTTTTATTTCTTTTCTTTTTTATTTCTATAATTATGCTTTTTATCTTTACTGGGAGATGGCCTTAATGTTTTTTCTTCTAACTTTCTCTTTAAATTTTTATTTTCTAAGAGTTCTTTTTCTTTCTCACTATTCCTTTCTTCTTTTATGTTAAAAGATAGTTTGGATTTATTATAAAAATTAATGCTAGACAATTCTGGCAAAACAGGTTGACAACATAGGTTAACACAATACCATAAGTAATACATTATAAAAACTACTTTAAATTTATGCACAGATTTTTATTCATATCTCAATATCAATAGACCTATAAACAGCAAAGTGTCATGGGTTGACAGTTTAGCTCATATTCTTATTTTCAACTTGGTATCTCAATAGGATAATAGATATCCTTTAGAATGACTTTGTGTGTTCAATTCTCTATTTTCTCTATATGTATTGTTCAAAGGAAAAAAATCCACTATAACCTGGCTATTCTTTTTTTATTTAATTATTATTATGTAAACTTCTTTTAATTTTTTTATTCAGAAATATTGTGAGGGTACAAAGGTTTTTGGTGACATGGATCACTTTTGCAATGCTAGAATCAGAGCTTTAAGTGTGCCCATCACCCAGATAACACTCATTGTATCCATTAGGCAGGTTTTCACCCATTCTCTCCTCCCTCATTCCCCATGTTTGATTTCCATTGAATTTTACTTCCCTTTGTGCACATGCATGCTCATTGGTTAATTCCAATTTATAATAACACGTTAATATGGTGGTTTTTTTTTTTTTTTTGCATTGTTTTACTTTTGGGTACAAAGAATTAGTTTACACTGATTGCAATTTGTTAGCTAAAGTCCCTCTTATACTTGAGTCCTGCCCCATGAGGTGTGCCATATACTGTGACTCCAATCCCTCTCTCTCTTCCCCTCTCCCCTACCTTATTCCCCTACACTACCCCTTGTATTAGTATTAGCTCTTCTACTGCTTTCATATTGAAATTGAGTACATTGGATTCTTGCTTTTCCATTATTATGATGCTCTTCTAAGAAGAATGTGTTCCAGCTCTGTCCAAGCTAATAAGAAAGATGTAAAGTCTTCATCTTTTTTAATGGCTGAATAGTATTCCATGGTATACATATAACATAGCTTGTTAAACCATTTCTGGGTTGGTGGGTATTTAGGTTGTTTCCACATTTTGGTAATTGTAAATTGAGCTGTAATAAATATATAAATATTGCACAGTGTAGTGCAAATATTCTTATGATAAAATGATTTTTTTTTCTTTTGGGTAGATGCTTATTAATGGGATTGCAGAATCAAATGGGAGGTCTAACTTGAGTTCTTTGAGGATTCTCCATACATCCTACCAAAAAGGTTGTATTAGTTTGCAGTCCCACCAGCAATGTAAAAGTGTTCCCTTCTCTCCACACCCATGCCAGCATCTGCAGCTTTGAGACTTTATGATGTCAGCTATTCTCACTGGGGTTAGGTGATATCTCAGGGTAGTTTTGATTTGCATTTCTCTGATGATTAGGGATGATGAGCACTTTTTCATATGTTTGTTAGCCATTTGTCTGTCTTCTTTAGAGAAGGTTTTATTCATGTCTCTTGCCCAGTGATAGATGGGATTGTTTGGTCTTTTTTATTAATTTGAGTTCTCTGTAGAAACTAGTTATCAAACTTTTGTCCAATTCATAACTTGAAAATATCTTTTCCCATTCTGAAGGTTGTCTATTTGCTTTAGTTGTTGTTTCCGTAGCTGTACAGAAGATACATTAGATCTAAACATTAAAGATATCTTTTTGCTAAATGGCTTCTTTTCCTTTGAGTAAGTAACTGGTAGTGGCTGTATCTAATGGTAGGCCTACTGTTAGTTCTTTGAAGACTCCCTATACTTTATTCCATAGATGTTGTACTAATTTACAGTCCCACCAACAGAGTACAAGTGTCCTTTTCTTTCTGCATCCATACCAGCACCTGTTGGTTTTGGACTTTGTAACAAAAGCCATTCTAACAGGGAAAAAGTGGTATTCATTGTGGTTTTAATTTGCATTTCCTTGATGATTAGTGACATAGAACTTTTTTTTTTTGTATTTTTTTGGCCATTTATCCATCTTCATCTGATAAGTTTCTGTTCATGTGTTTTGTGTACATTGTAATGGGGTTGTTTTTTCTTCTTGCTGATTTGCTTAAGTTCTTTGTAGATTCTTGTTATTAGCCACTTATTGGATGCTTGGCTTGCAAATATTTTCTCCCATTTTGTAGGTTGTCTATTTGCTCTGTTGATTATTTCCTTAGCTGTGCAGAACAGCCTAAATAACCAAAGCAATCCTAATCAGAACAAATGTGGAGGCATCACATTACAAGTTTCAAACTATACTTACTATAAGACTATAGTAATCAAAACAGAAGAGTATTGGCACAAAAGTAGAGACGTAGACCAACATAACAGAATAGAGAGCCAAGATATAAAACCCCATCCACATATAGCCAATTATAATTAGTGCTGGGAAAACTGGAGAGCCACATGCAGAAGAATGAAACAGCATCTGTAGCTCTCACCATTCACAAAAATTAATTCAAGAGGAATAACAAGCTTAAATATAAGGCATGAAACCATAAGAAATATAGAAGAAAATATAGAAAAAACTCTTCTAGATATGTCTACGCAAAGAATTTAAGACTAAGACTGGCAATTACAGTCTCACTATTCTGAGATTTTTCTGTGTTTAAAAAATATTCCATAATATCTTTAGTAACACTAATTTAAAAAATATCTCAATGGAAACTAAATTATTTTTGTTTCCTCTGGAGTCAGTTCTATTTGACCATCTTGGTCTTTCTCTTTGGTAGTGATGGCTTTTTTCAAATATGTGTTAATTCTAGGCATTCCATTCATAGTTTCCATTTATGTTTTTGAATGAAGAATTAGGTTGATTCATAAAGATATGTTCTTTGTTGTTTATGTAATTTTACCAGCCTGTGTCCTGGGATTGAGCTTTATGTAATGGAGACAGCTTGGAGCAGAAAGGCAAAGTCCTCTACTCCTACACCCACCAGACTTGCTAGAACAATGAGGGCTCCTTGATGTGGCTCTAGTCTCCTATTTGGAGTTCATAGTGAGAGAGGATACCGGAGAAGGGTGAGGTCCAGGAGAACAGGTCTTCTCAGGGAGACCAGGAGGATGCACCTGCAGGGCCCTCTCCATGGTGACTCAGCTCTTGGGAATTTATAGGCTTAACTTCCTGGAACTTGGAAATTTCCAAGTTCTGTGAAATTCTGTAGTTCTGTAGGGGCTGGAGTAGCATCTCCCGCTTGATTCAGACTGGCCAATGGGAAGGGTACCTGTGGGGTGGAACTTTTTGACTGTCAATAAAAAGGGAAAGACCAAGCCAGTCGGGGAGCACGGCCATTTGGAAATCTTCTATGCCGTAAGCTCCTGGCCGATGAATAAAGCCCTTCCTCTTATAACTATGGTGTTTGGGTACTCTTTCTCTTCATTGGGCCTCATCTTCCTGCAACAATAGCTCCTTTAAGGCAATGTTCCAGTCTGTTTGGGTCTGCTCTAACATAATACCTGAGGCTTGGTAATTTATAATGCAGAGAAATTTATTTGATTATAGTTTTGGAGTCTGAAGAGTTCGATATAAAGGCACCAGCAGGTTTGACAATTCTGGTTCTAAGAAAGTGCCTTGACTTGAGTGTC
>NW_003852538.1:1378165-1402217 GCF_000181295.1 Otolemur garnettii | reverse complement strand
AGCTCTCATGGTCTAATCACCTCTCAAATGTCACACCACTTGATACCATTAAAATGGTGATTAAAATTCATCAGGAGTTGGGGGGTGACAACCCCTCAATTCTGAGCAGGCAGATGGCTAAACTTCTTCACAGCCCAAGTTTTTGCTTTACCTTGGGTGCTTATGTCCCTGCTGGCCCCAGGGGAGGAGGACAGCTGGTCAACGCATTATTCTGCAGATAATCCTGGTGCCTTTCTGTCTCCTTTCTTCTCACTCATATCCCTGTTTATTCTGCTACTGCTCACCTCATCTGCAGCCCAAGGTTGGAATGCAACTGGGAAGACCACTTGGCAATGAGAAGTTACTTCCACCTTTCTGTGTATCTTCTCTTATGGGTCCCAGGGTTGTAATGGCAAACGTTCGTTAGTAAACTTTGGCCCTGGTTAAACAAGGCATTCATTAGATTACCCTTTGTCCTGGTTCAGATCATAAGTCTGGTCAATTCTTACTCTCTTCTTGCACCCTGAGAAGAGAGCTCTTGATTCTCAAGATTCCCAACAGGAATGCAGGCAAGCTCTCTTAATTGTTTAAGTGACAAACTGGTGAAACGTCCTGCTGAAAAATTCCTAAGGCTCGCTCTTTATGATTCAAATGCTGTCTCAGGAAACCTCACACAAAGACCTGTGACTCTGGCTTAGTCTGAGAGGTGTGGAGTCACCCAGAAGCACATAGACGCTCCAAATGCAGTCCTTTGTTATATAAACTGGGCCTTGGGACACAGAGAAAGAATCCTGCATATTAATTAAAACGAAACAATCTGAATGAATGCACGTGATTACATTTTTATAGCAGTCTTCTAAAATTCACAAGCTTGTATGAACAAAAGACGAACGTTTGCCAAGTGATATTTTTAGGAAGCATTGCTGAGTACCTGTATACCCACAGGACACCAAAAGAAGCATTAAAAATAAAAACAAACAAAAAACTCCGCTGCATTTCACGGATGCCAGCAATAGCTCCTAAACCTCGGAGGTGACTTCAGCCCTCGAGATCACTCCACTGCCCAGAGTGAAAAACCATTTTCAAGAGAATTCCTGGCAGCGCTTTTCAGAGCGCTCCGGGCGCGGGCGCAAGGTTGGTGCGCAGGGCGAAGCGGCTGCTGGTAGGTACCTCGGCCTCTCGCCTCTGGGGGTCTGGGTGCAGAGCTCAGACGCGCTTTGGCCTCAAGAAAAAGTTTACTTCGTTCATTCTTAATCCTACTTAGCCTCATTAGAAAACTGCCACCCCATTTAACGTGCTTTGCTCAGCTGGCATGTCGCGCTGAAGAGGAGGCCGGGCACTGTGGCCGGGCCTGGCTGCGGGGCGCGGGCTCCGCGGGGTGGGATCCGCCCGCACCTGCCCCGCCGCCGGGCTGGGGTTCTCCAGGCCAAGTGCTATTAATCCTTCTTTGTCATGAGCACTAAATCCGTGTCAAACATTTTCTGTTTTAACTTAGAACTAATTCAGGAGGTATTTGCTCTTCTGAAGTTGCAGTCTGTCAAGGTTTAAACGAGGAGGCTGGCAGGATCGGGAGGGCATCAGCCTACTTTTAAAAACACTTCTTTTTCAGCGCACCAGGGTCCCACGACTCCCCTGCCATTAGCGTATGATTATCACCTTTTTTTTAAAGGTTGAAGTGAGGTGTGAGCGTGTAAAGTTTTCCATCAGAGACTTTAAAAGTAATAGCAAAAGTAAAAGTGGGAGGCCTGAGGAATATTGGCAAGTTTTGCTCTTTCTACATCATTAATTCTGCGGAACTTCTTAATCCAGTAACAGTACGGATCCAGCAAGATCTGAGGGGTGAGGTAGAAAGTCCTCACATGGGCTTCGCTGCTCTGTGCAGGGAGCCCCTGGCTGCGGCCCCCGCAGAGCTGCTCTGTTTGGGCTGCCAACCTGCCGGTCCTCTCTCCTCTCTCGTCTCTGCCGGCTTGGCTGCTGTTCCTGAACACAGTGCACGGGCTCTTTTAGTTCTAAAAGAGTCTCCAAACTAGCCTCAAAACTCCTGAACTCCTCATAGGAATTTAAAACCTTCCTTTGAAAACGTTATAGTAAATTACCCGTTGTCAGGAATTCAGACCAAAGAATACCTGAGGGAGAATCCTTTCTAAATTTTTTTAGAAAAATTCTAAAAATTCTCTAGAAAAAGAATTTTTTCCCGTATTTTAAAGTAATTAGGAACTCATTGTCTCTTAAGGTTTTGGGTGAGGTGTAAATTACCTGATTGACTTGACAGCTGCCTCATTCTGCCATCTGGGGAAGGAGAGCAGAAAAATTTCATGAGTAGAGATGGTCTGAAAAAGAAAAATCTCACACTCATGCTAATTTAGAGGATACAGAATATCTGAGGCCACTTTCTGGGACCCACCAGAAGCCATGCAGCGCAGACATATGATGTATCTCTACCGCAGTTTAAAGACAAAAAGTGTTTTTGGAGAGGCTTTGTCTCTGAAGGATATTTTTAATTTCTCGTAGGAGACTAGAGGGGAGAGTGGGTGCTGGGGAAACTTAGGGTTCAGCTTAGGGTTCTCGCTTCTTTCATTAAGGCTTTTATCCTCAGGGAACACCACTTAAGTAGTAGGTACTGGCCTCAGATCTGTGCATAAGTGATGAAGTAAACATGGTCTCAGCTTCCAAAGAGCTTACATTCTAGTAGAACAGACAGCCTGTGTGTTCGTGATGAGAACGGTGAAAGGTCTGAGTTTCACCCTGCTTGCAAAGCCTACCACAGTTTCATGAATGCTTTTATAGGACATGAAACTCCTGGGTCAGAGAGGAGCCCAGTTTGTTTCTTATGGCAATAGTAGTGGCCAGAGTCAGCATTTATGTGCAGGTTCCTTGAACCCACTTCCCATACAGTGAGTGTGAAGTGGGCCAGAGAAGACTTGCATGTGCAGGAGAGGAAATTTAGGTTTAGGAGCCTGAGTCCTTAACAATGGACTGTCAGTATGCCTGGCCTTTGCTTTGGAGGAAGACACCATCTTCCTTTCACTGTTTATACAGTGAACACACTGCCTTGTCTCCCATCTCTGCCTTCGGAGGCTATTCACTGTATAAACTCCTTGAAAAGGTAGTTTGGAATAAAGAGTATCACTACCTCATTTGCAACGTGTGCAGAAACATGAGAGGCCCGTAGAGAATTCTTTTCCAAGAGTTCAAAGTAATAACCTGATTTTTCAAAGTAGGGACAGCTTTGCCGCCCATGGCAGTGAGCAGTAAGTTTTTCATATGTGGTCTTCTGGGGTTTATGGATGTGACCACAACACCAAAAGGGGCTTGGACAGGGGAGGAGCAGGGCTGAACCAAGGAGATTTCCAGGGTGCAGACTCAGTTGGCAACACCTAGAAAACTTCCCAGTGCTAGGACAGCATGAAATATTAGCTATGCATCTCATGGCCAGAAAGTGTTGGGCTGCAGGTGCCAGTCAGATGAGCTATCAGGGGACCAGGTGTCCACCCAGGAGGGCGCTGGGTGGAGGGCAAACAAGAGCTAGTCATGGAATGATTGCATTAAAAAACAAACAAATACACTGTACCCCATGATTGCATTAATGTACACAGTTATGCTATAAGAAATAACAAACAAACAAACAAACAAATAGGGCAGCACCTGTGGCTCAGTGAGTAGGGTGCCGGCCCCATATACTGAGGGTGATGGGTTCAAACCCGGCCCCGGCTGAAGTGCAACCAAAAAATAGCCTGGCATTGTGGCAGGCGCCCGTAGTCCCAGCTACTCGGGAGGCTGAGGCAAGAGAATCACTTAAGCCCAGGAGTTGGAGGTTGCTGTCAGCTGTGTGACGCCACGGCACTCTATTGAGGGCAACAAAGTGAGACTCTGTCTCTACAAAACAAACAAACAAACAAATAACAACAACAAAACCCCACTGTTTTGGAGGTGAATTAATCTGAATAAGTGTCTCATGATGGCCAGGATTTCTTTTATTTAAGCCTGACATATAGAAATTTAGAAATACCCATATGGATTTTCTTGAAAGTTAGTAAAAGCTAAATGTACTTATGTACTTCTGAGCTGTCTGCCCAGTTTAAGCCTTGGTTAATTTTTGTGAATGAGCCTTAAACTCCTAAAAAAACAAATGTACAATAGTTTAAATGCTTAACTGTAAAAAGATGGAGTGGAAGCTGAGGGAGACATCATGGCATTTTGCAGGAAGACTTCAGTAAAGGTGCATTTGCTGTGATAATGAGTTTGAAATATAGTAAACTGAAGGAAAAATAAGAAAAAAATACTACTGGTGGGAAAGATGTATAAAATGAATTAAAGTGTCTTGTAATCAGAAACCCAAGTATATTTCCTAGAATGCTGAGTACGTATCTTTTTGGAGTAACAAATTGACCTAATGCAAATTGAGTTTTTGGACCCATGGTCTGAGTTCTTCCTCATTAATAGTGTTAACAAAAATAGTAGCTGTGGAACTTACTTTCTAGGCTACATAGGCAGGAAGAGGCTGCACATTTTTTAATTTTTATTTATTTTTTTTTCTTTTTGAGATAGAGTTCCACTCAGTTGCCCTGGGTAAAGCACTGTGACCTTGTAGCTCACCTCAAACTCACAGGCACAAGAGATCCTTATTTAATTTCTTATTTTACTTTTCTTCTCTACATACTCTGTGTCAAAGCTTGTCATATGTATGATGGAAGAGAATATTTGTGTTTAAATTTTTTTTTAATTTTACAAAGTTCTTTTGTACACATTGTTGTGTTTGACCTCATTAGGTCCTAACAGTTACATTTTGCCTAGAAAAATCATTATCTTCTTTTTACAGATGCAGAAGCTGAGACAGATAGAATGCCAGTGATTGCTTAGAGCCAAATAGTGAGGCACAGCACACAAAAGAGGGATTGTCAAAAAATATCCTGAACTGGTTCCTTCTCACACAATATCATTATGTGAACAGTTTCTTTGCTTGGTGGATGGCAACTTCAAGCTTGCCCTTATGGTGGAGCTGTCGCCACCTAAAAATAATAAACTATGTTAATAAACCAATGACACACACAAATACAGTACACACACAAACACAAAAATTATTGTCTGTGTCAGTTTTATAAGAGGAGAAATTAGATCTGTTTGGAGCCAATGCCTCAGAAAGGAAGGAAGGAAAGAAATCAAGGAAGGAAGGAAAGAAACCAAAGAAGGAGAGAAGGATGCCGGGCAATGCCTGAGATTACTTTGTGGACTAACTTCTAGCTAATGATATAAAAATGGAGCTGCTGGAAGATTCGAGATTCAGACAGTGACTTTATGGCTTAAGAAATTACATACCCTATTTTGCTGTAAAGTTAAATAAAACACTTAAAATTATTTATTCAATATAGTTTTAGAAAGCAAATGTTTTCCTGAAGAAGAAGAATTTTAACTTGGGAGACATTAAACATGTTGAATGTTAATTATGTCCCATACAACTTTGAATTGCTTCCCCTTCTGGTTTAAAAAGCAAACAAATTTTAGGGCTAGTTTTATAGTACAGGTAATGGCGACTGGCATTTTTCTGGTGATGATAACTTCTCCCTGAAATGAGTATTGAGTTGAGCAATAACTTGGAAAATAGAATTAGAAAACAGTGTTTGTATTAACAAAAATATTAATTTTTTAATCTTTATGTAAAGAAACTTGAGATCAAAAGGGATGTAATATAACTACTATGACTGTTCTTCTATACAGAATAATGGCAGGCATAGGTGGGGCATGGTAGCTCATATCTGTAATCCTAACACTCTGGGAGGCCATAGCTGGCAGATTGCTGGAGGTCAGGAGTTCAAAACCAGCCTGAACAAGAGTAAGACCCAATCTCTATTGAGAGAGAGAGAAGAGAGAGATAGAGAGAGGGAAGAAAGAGAGAGAAAGGAAGAAAGGAAGGAAGAAAGGAAGGAAGGAAAGAAAGAAGGGAGGGAGAAAAAATTAGTCAGGTGTTGTGGCAGGCACTTGCAGTCCCAGCTACTTGGAGGCTGAGGCAAGAGGATCGTTTGAGCCAAAGAGTTTAAGGTTGCTGTGAGCCAAGCTGACATCACTTCACTTCACATGTTGATAGAGTGAGACTCTATTTCAAAAAAGAAAAAAAAAAAAAAGACAGACTGTTTAAAGAAAGAAAAGACAGGCATAAAACACAAACTGATAGGAGACCGTGGAGACCTATTCAACCTATGTTTCTGTTTCTAATAATGACTTAAAGGATGTATCAGCCATGTTTGTCTTCTGCAATAGCTATGGTAAATATTTAAATGAAAATCCCTTTCACCCCTAACCTCTCCCTCCACATCCAGACTCAGAGAAATGTGAAAGGGATAATATGCTTCCTCCTGAAGATTTCTTTTGGAAAAGTTAAAAGTGGGTTGAAATTTAAGGAGGCTTATTGGATTCTCTGTAGTTTACAAATACCATTGTGACTAACCTGCGTGGTTTTCTGTGCCCAGATACATCCCTCCCAGATGCCTATGCACCACTACTTACAATTTCAGCCAATGAATTTGTTACTTTTGGTTTTAAGTGCCTTTGGTTCAATGAGAATCTTTTTGGGAGGGACAACACCCACTACAGGGTCTGATACATCGTGAGTGTTCAAGAAATGTTTTTGAATGGAAGCTTTATGACCTTCTTATGGGGATTAGTTGACAGTCAAGTGAGGTTAAATTAGGACCTCAGTTAAGGCAAAGAGCAGACAGAGAGTACATTGGAGGCCAGGAGTGTAGATGTGGCAAATGAAAGAGAGCACAAAACAATCTTTGTCTAGTTGATTTGTTGAATCTTCTCCCTTCCCATAATTACCACGTCCAAACTTACTTTCTCTTTCTTTTACTCGTTCTTTTTATTGTTGTCCCCCTTTCAATTCCTCTTTCCGTTTTTCTCATCTATTTATTCTAAAAACAGGTTTAATGGTGCATTAATAGGATCATAGATGTCATGAAGAATAAGTAATTTGTACATATGGTAAAGTCACATCACTGAGTGTCAAGTCAAGTAGATATTTCTACACTTGTATTATGCTCATCTTTACTGATTTTTAGGATATTTGGAGCCATTAAAAACATGTGTGCATACTGTACAATTTGCTCTCTGAATTCACAGAGGAGCAACACAGTTGCCATGACATCTTTGTTTGTTTTTAAATCCCAACAATAGCATTAAGTAAATCTTCATCGAATTTCAAAGGACTGTGAGATCACTACTAAAATCTTGAATAAAAAGATAAAGCAGGATTTATCGGTAATAGAAAGACCGAAACATGTCAATCAGGCACAGATCCTGAGAAGAGAGTTTGTGGGCAGCACAGGATTCAAGGATTAGCATATTTTGGCAAGCATAAATAGTTCAACATCATCTGTTCAAGCATGATTGATTGCCCAGGTTACACTGGTGATTGACTGGCATTCAGAGATGTGTTTCTGGCTCGGCGCCTGTGGCTCAGGTGGGTAAGGCGCCAGCCACATACACCTAAGGTGGCGGGTTTGAATACAGCACTGGCCCACCAAATCAACAATGACGGCTGCAATCAAAAAATAGCTGGCTGCTGTGGCAGGTGCCTGTGGTCCCAGCTACTTGGGAGGCTGAGGCAGGAGACTCGCTTGAGCCCAAGAGTTGGAGGTTGCTGTGAGCTGTGATGCCACAGCACTCTACCCAGGGGGATAGCTTGAGGCTCTGTCTCAAAAAAAAAAAGAATTCTAAACAGAGATGTGTTTCTCATTGGTTGGTTTTAGAAGTGAGAGATGATTATTGAGGAATTGGCTTTCAAAAACATGTTAGTTGAAGCAAAATTGTCATTAATCAATTAAATGGATTTAAAAGCTGTTTGTAGGGCTACTTGCTATCATACCTAAAGAAGAATCATTCATTTCCCTACGACTGTGTGAACATTTGTATCTCTCTCCCTCATTTTGGTCTTTATCCAGATAAAGCTGCAGGAAGATTGCTGAGCTCTGTTGTACATTCTCATGAAGGTGAAGTTTCATCTCGATGGGCACGATTTCATCCTGTTTTTTTGAATCCTTTATTGGATTCTTAGGGCAGTGGCTATGTATGAGCATTCAAGAGAGTGGGCTTCAAATATTGAATAACTATGACACAAACAAGTATAAGGAAGCATAATAAAACAGAGCCTAGACAACAAACACTGTAGAACCATGACATAAAATTTCTTGGGCCTGGTCAAGAAAATAACTATTCCCTAAGTCTATTTTAGATTACTTTTTACTTAGATTTTTCCATCTCATTTGTAGTGTTAATCCAGATGTACACGTAATGTAAAGTGGAAACAGTGGTGTAGAATCCTCCCAGTTGGCCTAAACGAGTAAATAAAATTCAAGGCTACTCTATTGGATTAGAAAATGAAACTGGCTTACTGTGCCCTCATTACTGAGGCTGATTTCACCAAGTTGTTTAGCTCAGGTAAATTGAGTTGTTATCTTATGGAGAGTTATTATTTATTTCCCTAGTTATTATTTGCTATATTTTTATTAAAAACATAATCATAATAGCTACCTTCCTGAAATTTTTTATTTAATAACAAAGAAAGAAAAAAACAATATTAGGTATGATGAAGGAAAATAGATGTCATAGAGATTAATAGAATTTTAAGAATATTATATAGAAATTAGGTGTGTTAAACAAAATATAAATGCTAGATTTTACTATTGAAAAGATACAAAACTTAAACTAATTGCCACAGAAGAAATTAGAAATGTTATAGAAGGTTGTCATAGAATTTTCAATATTTTGAAACACATCAGACATAGATAGTTTTACATTTATGTCATAGGTAACATTCAAAACCCCATAATCCATGCATATTCCAAACATTCAAGACCACATAAAAAATACACACACCATTTTATTAAACTAGCATAACCTAGTTATGTTAAACATATGTTAAACAGTATGGATAGCATTATAATTATAGACCTAGATCTATATAAGTAAATCAAATTTAGAGTGTTTAATTAAATAGGTAATAAAGCAAAGTAAGTTTCATTCCAGAAAGGCAAGGATGGTTCAAATAAAAAAACGTAGCAACATAATTCATCTCATTATCAAAAGAAAGAAGAATGAACCTATGTTATTCTATTAATAGAATCTAAGAAATCACTTAAGTAAATTTAACAGCATTTCTAATAAAAATGCTAAGAAAACAGGACAGAGAAAACTACTACAAAATAATAAAGACTATAAAAAAGCTCAATAACATCTTTTCTAGTATACAATAAAATACTAGAGTTATTCTCATTAAAGGTAAAACTAAGCCTAAAATACTTAATTATCTTTATTATTAAGTTATATTTTGGAGGGGCTAGGTAAAGCAATGACACAGTAAAATAAATACATGGTATAAATATTAAAAGAGGCAGCATCCTTATATAGAGATGGATGATGAAAGAAAATAATTCCATTTTCTACATGCTGAACATAACAAAGTCAAATGACAAATTCAGAGAAAATATTTCTGACCTTAATGACAGAAAAAGTGTCATTATCTCAAACATACAACCCATTATTGCATATTGATTAAAGATGGACAAACAGCCTAATGGAAAAGGAATTATACAGTCAAGGGGACAATAAATATTTAAAAATATGATCAGCCTCAGTAGTAATCAGGGAAGTGCTTACTAAACCAATAATTACATGCAATTTTTCTTTTACTATATTGGAAAACATTATAGAACTTAATAGCAGCTATATTCACGTATCTCTGGAATGAACTCATTTAACCCTTTAGGAAGGTTGGTTGACATTAAGCTTCTGTTTTTGAAGTGTTACTTAGAGAAATATTTGCACCAATGTATAGAGAAATATATATATGAATGCTTGTGGTGGAAAACATAAAAATAATTTAATGTTCATCAGTTTAGAGAATGATTGGAAGTATTTTAATCATTTTGTGAAATATTATGCACCCATTAGAATAGAATAAGTTCCACTCATATATGTATTTACATACAAGCAGGTCCAAGATGCAGTTTTAAGTGAAATAAAGTAAGTTTCAGAGTAATATAATAAGAATAATGAATTTTGTCAAAAGTCACATAAACAACATCCACATATGTGTGTGTATATGTTGGTATATGTTCCATGAATATAGAGATAGTTGAGGGAAGGCAGATATCCATTTGGCAATGATGATAATACCTTGGGATAGGAATGGTTGGGGTTACAGTAGATTACTAACTTTTTTCTGCCTTTCTATTATTTAACTTTTTACAGTGAGTACTTACTACTTCAAATAAATACAATAGTAAAAATTAGAACTTCTGTTTATTCATAAGGAAAAGAGATCATCCAGGTGAAAACTAAGTGCTGTAAGCCCAGTAGACACCTAATGTTTCAGGAACCAAGAAAAGGACAAGAGAAACGGTCTATGAACTTTTGGAGTTCTTGGAAGCCACAGTTCTAAAATGATTATAACACTAGATAACTAAGGTTATTAGAAGTTACTTGTTATACCTCATATCTGTGTATGCTGGTGATCAACTTGAATTAGTGCTTAAAAATGACTGAGCAACAGGCAACGAGAACCAGGAACATTGATTGGTTGGTGGTGACTTACCTACTGGAAGGGATTTGGATTTATCCATTCTGTTTTGGGTCAAAAACGCAACCTCTGGTCAATGGCCTAATGTTTTTGTTATTATCTTTCATCCAACTTTGCTGCCTGTATACGGATGTGGCATTAAAGTATTCCTGATTCACCAGCACATGACCAGAAGAATTTTTACAAGAAATTAACAGAAAGGAGACTGTGACTCAGGAGTTCTCATTTGCCAAAGTTCAGGTGAATCAGTGCTAATGATGAAAAGGACCCCAGACAGTCATTTTAAATAAAACTTTTTCCTCTCTCTCTTCATTTTAGGTAGTAAGATTACCTCTTGTAAGACTAACCTTTTCGCCTCAGCAAACTACAAATCATGTCATTTTAAAATAAAAATGAAGGCATGATAAAACTGTACTTGTTTGATTTTTTAAATAGCTAAGGATTCTCTCATTCATAGTCTGGCTCTCAGTCACCATAGCACAAACTGACTGGATTAGCAGAGATTTAAATCTCACAGATAGCCTGTTCCTGTTTTGTTTTTTTTTTTCTTCCATTGACATTTTACAGGAGACAGAGTCAGAGACAACAGAAATGCAACATGAATAACAATGTAGAGGCTTATCTGCACTCTATAAACACACGTGGCTAATTCATTTAGATACTGTGTAGAAATTTCAAAAGAACAAAACTTTACTAAAAAATCTAGTTTTTCTCAAGAAGGTTCTGATGTGCCCTTAATAACCTTTATATTCATGGACTAACCATTGATTTATATTATTGGACTAACCAATAAAAGATCATTTGGAGGAGGAATCTCTTCAAAGGGGAAGGACCCAGATTCATTTTCCTAATTGTATTGACAAGAAATATCCATGATGTGGCATATCAGATTAACCATGGGAAGTTGAAAACAAGAATATAGTTATCATTTGTATATATTTTGAATTTGGTCCTAGGTAAAAAAAGGATTTGGGAGCTCTCTTTAAATTCAGTCCTATTGGAGATAAAGTGGAAGTGGCTTTGAAAGGCCACTGATGTGTGTGACATCTACTGGGGCCTCGCAGGCAGCAAACTGTGGCTCACTTGTTTGTGTATGGACTATGAGCTAAGAATGGTTTTTGCTGTTTTAAATGGTCGAAAATGTAAAAACAAGAAAATATTTTATGACACAAGTAAATGATCTGAAATTCACATTTCAGTGTCCATAAATTACATAGGCACATGCCTTTATTTCTGTGGGGTCTGTGATAGGAAATACTTCAAAACCACAAGTATTTACTATCTGGCTCTTTATGGAGAAAATTTGCTGACCTCTGGATTAGAGGACCTCCACATGTATTTATTTTAAAGACCTGTATATGGGATATTTCTTCTGTGGCAGGCTGAATGACATCAATTTATTTACTCACCCTTTCCTTCATGTATTTGATAAAACCTTTCTTGAGTCCCATACTGAACCCGTATTAGGGATAGAGAAATGTACAAGACAAGCTTTTTGACCTGGAGGAGATTATATGAAATGATTGTAAGTCATGGAGAATCATACTAAGAATTTTTTTGTTTTTATAAAGAAATGCTTTATTGGACAGAGAACTGTAGTAATTTTAGGCCACACAAGTTCTTTCGTAAGAAGAGCTCTATCAGAAGGTTTGGGAGATGCTTGCAGACTAGGAACTCTCCCCTCCACCCTTGGCATCAGCATTCTGAGCTTCCTTTCCCTGTAAATCAGGTGGCATGGATTCCCTGCTGTCTGCCGTGAGCACTGTTGCCCTAGCATGACAGTCCTGGGGGTTCAGGTCAGTAGCATCATCGCTGAGCTCTTCCTATGTGACAAGCACCAAGTGAGGGGCTTTGTTGCCCTAAGGGTGTTGCCGTTAGGGTCTCACAGAAAAGCGATGTCATGAAGAATAAGCATGCTTATTGAAATTGTGTTTTAAATAAAGGTGACCATTTGCTCACTCAGGCTAAATGGTGAGCTTTCTTTATTTACTGTTGGTTTATATAGTCAATCTTGTACCTGTGCGCTATATATCAATGACCTCATTAATATTCATTACAATCCCTCTGCACCTGTGCATCGGACATCAATGACATCGTTAATCCGTTTGAACATCCTGTGACTACCCGCCTTGTAAGTGGCTCCTTCCTAGTAATCTGATAATCCACCCAACAGCTTTAAGCATAACTCTTTCAACATAACCCAGTTTAACATCACTTAATGGAGAACTTGTTGTTAGCCATTACTTCTTTTGTTCTTATCTGATGAAGCCTGAGGGTTATGGAGGAAAGAGACAGTTTAAGTCTGTCCTACTGACCTTGCTATTTGGAGGCAGTTACTTTGATCTTAAAAAATGAGGCATAATTAAGAAACTTCTAGGGCTTACAGAAATTTGTGTGCAAACCTCCGCTCCCATGTGGGCCTTAAGTCAGGGGGTTTTTATGCCCGCAACCGACCAGGCCAACCTTAGATTCAGGGGGTTTTTAGGCCTACAACCAACCTGGCCTTATGGGATTCTGCCTCCATTTCTCACAAGCATGCCCGCACAAAGTCTTTTTCCCGCTCTCTCTCAAACAGCTTTTTTGGCCAGAGGCATATAGGCCTTTCACCTATAGGGCTTTGTCTCAAAAAATGCCATTTTAATCCTCACACTTAGCAAGGTAGGTGTCATCACCCTCATTACTAGAGATGGAAAAATCCAAATTTCTGAAGGCAATTCTGCTAGGTAAGCTGCTAGGAAGAGGGTGAGGCAGGGCTTTAAACATAACATCGGCTATTTCCAAAGCAAATCTTACAAAGTTTGCTTTATTTTAAGAATCAAATTCTCTCCTTGTAGGACTGTCTTTTGGTTACTCTTGAAATGTCACTTGTGAGATAATGCTCTTAGGGCATGGCTATGTGACCGCAAATAAATATTTGTCAGTGTTGAAACATGCTGTTTCCATGTTGGTGGGTGGCAGTATCTCTGTACAAGAAGTAGTTCCATTCTGCGTTCCTCTTTGTTCCTACCTTTGTTTCTAAAACACTTTGTTTACTAGTATGAGGAGAGTTTTCCAGGCAGTCAGCGACTCAGGCTAGGCTGCAGCCCCGGGGTAGGTTGCATGAAAACCTCAATTCTGTGGCGGAAGACACTTAGGTTCAGATTTTGAGTCTGCCACTTTCTTGATGTGGGTCCTTGTTAACATCACTTCATCCCTGAGTGTCAGTTTTCTCTTTTGTAAACTCATCCACAGTGGAATTTTTGGTAGGTATCTGTCTATTCCCAAGGGCACAGGGTCATCTTTAGAATCAGTTTCCACCCAAAACTGGGAGGAGTGGTTAATGTATAGTCTTTGAAGACAGATGGATCAAGGTCATTTCTTGCTGAGGGATCTCAGGCAAACTGACTTTATTTCCTTGAGCTGCAATTTACTAAAGTGTAAAATGAAGGAACTGCAGTATTGGGTCACAAATACTGCATCATAGTAACCGTAATTAATATTGTACACGTATTGTGTGCCAGGCACTGTCCTGAGCACTTGACATAGATTGACTGATCTAATCCTCATAACAACCCTACGAGGTCCTTACTGTAATACCACGACTCCCATTTTGCAGAAAGGGAGATTGAGACACAGAGAAGGTTATGAAGTGGAAAAGCCAGGAGGTGAGCCAAGGCAACTTGATTCTTGAGCCCAAGTTCTTTCTTTCTTTTTATTTTTTTAAGGTTTTGAGATGACAGTTTACTATCTTTGTGAAAATTTGAACATCACTAATTGAACCCAATCATATCTTTAGAAGGGGAGAATAGTGACAGCATTTCTGAACTGGAATTACTATTAAAGTCCAAAAAACTGATCATATTCATTTAACCACAGGCAATCTAAGTTAAATCAGGACTGTCCAACAAAAATATTCTGTCTCTCATTCATGATCTGAATTCGGGTGTTTGAGACCAATTAAATTGTGGTATACATACAAAAAGTCCATGAGAAATTTCTGTTTTGTAATAAGTAAGGCAGCAGCCACCTGTTATTCGTTAGTAGCTTTTTGAGATAAGCTATCGAGTCCGCCCTTTCTCCTTTCTTAATGCCTGCGAAGATCATTCTTGTTCCAGGGATGTACTTCCTAGGATTCTCAAAATAGTCCCCCAGGTGGAGGCTGGACTGTGGGATTTATACATGTTTTTTGAAAAATAAGATTTCTGGCTGACTTTTCCTACACTAAAGCTTGAGAGATTCTACTTTAGAATCAATCTGGTTCATTCTGCTATAACAATGCAGAAATCATTTCAAGACATCACAGATCAATTATTTCCAGGCTTTATGAAAGTTTCTGGTGATGGTGAACTTCCTTTCTCACAAGGCAGTTCATCCTGTTTTTTAAAAAAGTTTAATTAGAACCATGTTCCTTGTAACTGAATGGAAAAATAAAAAAAAACTGTCTCCACCTTAATTTCTCTTCGCATGACCAACTTAGCCTTTGAATCACTTAGATTCACTTATCGTAGGAAGGCAGTGAGAGCCTTCTGAGAGCTGTGGGACCTGGATGCTGGATACAGTCCCAGGCCTGCCAGGTGGAGCGACTGAGAAGGAGTCTCGGGGCAACTTCCGCCTCAGCACAGTGACAGGAGCCTGCAAGTGGGTCAAATACAGATGTCCAGGTTGGGAGACAGGAAGATGGCCAGGCGTGCAGAACAAAGAACCAACAAGGCCTCAGATGCGGAAATGGAGACCCCCCAACATCTGTACGGGGCCACTCACAATTGCACTGGACTCTGACACAACTGACCTGCTCCGTTAGGGGCCTTCAGATCTTCCCGAGGCGGACACAGCAGTCACCTTCAGATAGGGCACATTAGAGATATTTAACCAGTCAATAAACATGGCGGCCAGGTGGGCCGGTCGCGGAGATTCGCCAGAGCAGGCGAATTTCCCCCATCCAGTCATCGAAGTATTCAAGGAAAGCCTTCAGCTCTCCAGCCTAAACATCCCAACTTTCCCCGGCTGTCCAGAACAGGAGCAAAGGATTCGGTTTCTGGAGCTTTTCTGTCGGCAGGATGCTGCAGTCTGTCAATATCCCTTTTAATGTGTGGTTCCCGGAGCAGAACACGTGGCGCTGCGCTCACAGGCCCCCACCTTTCCCATCTGTGCACTGCACTCCACCCACAGCCCCCTCACCCCTTCCTCGGGAGGCAGCGAGAGCCCGGTAAACAACGCGCTCCGGCGGGAAGCCCGAGACCACATCCGCTCTCCTAGCGGCCAATCGTGGATTTGGCTTGTGTTAATATTTCTGTCCGTAAAATCCCTGAAGCTTTGTTGCATGAAGTATTACTAAACCTAGACAAATTTGGCTGATATTTGTGCAATTAAGTGTTTGAACCTAAGTGCAAGATTTTACTTTCATGTCTGCTAAATCACATCTCGTCAGTTTTGGCCCAACATTCAGGCCTGTGGAGATGTTTCTATCATCCAGTGGGTTCAGTTAACCCTTGCAACCTGTGCCATTCAAAAACATTGACAAGGCTTCTGTACCCTCATCCAAGTCACGGGTAACACATATTGAACAGGCTTAGAGGTGTTGCACTTTCCTAGGCTCCCCCTTCAACATGACATTACCGTATGTGGTAATATTCTCTTAGGCACGTATCCTACGACATTGGCAAGTTACATCCAAGAGATAAAAATGTGAACATGGCTTAGTCTCTGCTCCCAAGAATCCACAGCCAGACGAAGGGGCTAGCGGGCAAATGCAATGCTGTGTGAGCCTGTAGGAGAGCAACGTACAGGGACTGGGCTTTGGTAGAATCATCACGGAATGATGAAACTCTGGTGGAATAAGCAGACCTGCAGAGTTTAGAAACACATGTCTCATGCAGTTCCAATCTTATGAGCCCTTTTTATCACCCTTGTGCAACACTTAACAATTACCACCACTGAATTTTTATTAGTTGTGAGTTTGAAGGTCCAGCTTTGGTTTTTAGGGCTCTGTTACCACTACCCCTAACGGTTGCCTGCATGCCCTTACCAGCTACTTGAGCATAAACACTCTTGTGCAGAATATCTGGACCCTTTTCTTGCTCCATAACTTATCTATGCTTCCTCCACACCCTCAGTTCCGCCCCCATACCATGATGAAGGATACTTCAGTACAGATGGCAACAATTAGCTGTTTCCATTTCAAATTACAGTCTGTCCCAGTGTGTTTTTATAAATGCTAGTGGCGCTGGGGTCCCACCCTGCTGTCTTGTTTAGGCTGAGTTGGGCTACAGCACCAAAGTCAGTTTAAAGTCGTTCTAATCGGGTCTCCCACACAAAGCAAAACAGAGGGACAGGTAGGCTGCCGCTTCCCTTCCACTCAGCATCATCCAGGCCAAAAATGTTGCTTCAAGTCTCTGTGGAAAATATTAGTTGTTGTTTATGTAGAAGTCAGTTCTGAATTAGTTGAGAAATAGATTTTTTAATTTTACTATAAAATGAGCTTAGAGAGATTTAGAGAACTACTCAGATGGAAGGTGGGCTAATTCAGTATATACAACTTAGACTGTTTTAAATCACTCTTTGTGGAAAAAAAAATGGGGGGGACTACGCTCCTTTTTTGAGCACTGGTATTGGGGGTATTGAGGCTAAGTATGATTTAATCCCATCCAGAACAATTACATTGTTTTTCTTTCATTTTTGTCTTTAAGTTTTCCCCTCATTTTTCTGTTTATGTTGGTAATTTGGAGGGCAGTGTGGGTGAAGGGTTTGCTGATGTGGGTTTGCATGCCACTTCTTTGTGGCTGTGTGAACTAAGTGGGTCACAACCTCCTTATGACTTAGTTTTCTGGGCTGTAAAATGGTGACAATCAACAGTTTTTTCTTCATTGGGTTATTGGGAAGATTAAACAGAGTATGAAAAAATGCTCAGGATAGCACACCACATAAAGACACTGTTCAATACATTTGAGCTATTTTGTTATTGATGTTAAAATAATGCTTCAAGGATTTGGATGTGATACCAATGACAAAAAAGGCAAAACCACCAGAATCCCATATGTTGTAGAACTAAAGCTCTAGAATATTTCTAACTATGTCTCAGGGATATTGACCAGATGATTTTTGTCCAGGGGGAGGGGATGGCTGTGCATTGTAGAATGTTAAGCAGCATTTCTGGTTCCTACTAAAAATGTCTTCAGACGTTGCCAATGCCCTTTGGGAGGCAAATAAGCCCTTGGTGGAGAACCACTATTCTAGGCAAAGAATGATCACAAGGGTCACATAGTTTCCTTATCTTTCCTGAGACTGTGAAGGTGAGTTTACAGGAATACCCCTGGCTGGATGGGGTGGATCCCTGTAACATTTAAGTAGGCATATTCCTTAGATAGGAAATTAATGTTTTTATATTGCTGACAATGTGCCCATCTGAAACAAATGCTGGTGAGCTCCATGATATAATAATTTTGGAGTAGGAAATACCGGTGTATTAAATTTGCCTGTTGTTCCGCTTGCTACTTTTGATTTAGCACTGAATTCTACAGGAGCGAGGAAAGAATTGTCATTAACAATAAATGCCATTTTCAATAAATATTCTTAGGACTCATTAAAGGCAAAATATTGAACTGGGGAAGATAAATGGCAGAAAAAGGATATTTGGATATTCACATAAGATAAATGTGCTAATTGGTAAGAGTGGTACGAGAGGATTTCTCTGCTCTTCGGACACTTTGAACTTTTCCCATTTTTTTTTCTTGGCAGTGCAAGGTAAAAATGAATTCCTTGAGACTTTTGATGACTTTTTTTGGCTTATAAGACATACCAGATTTAGATTTGCAATCTTTAAGAATTCCATCTGCACAATTCACTAGAGATGGTGTCAGTGATGATGATTCCAAAGGGTATGTTCTTTTACTTATTTACCTAGTTAATAAGAACATATTAAACTAAAAGGACAATTTAACTTAATTTGTAAAATTCAGTCAGTTATTTCATTTCTCAGATGTCTTATGTGGACAAAAAGCGGTCCACATTTTGTACAAAGGCAGTTTTTTTTTCTTCCTGAATAAACATTAGAGATTTAAAAACAAACAAAGGGGAAAAAAAACTATCAAGGGATCTTTTCAAGCAGTAAACCAAAAGACAAAACCCAGGATTCTTTAAAATAAATGACCTTTGGCCTCCACCCCAGCCCCAGCCACAGTGTCAATGGGAGTTGACACTAGACTGTTTCCTAGATCCTCTGCTTTATGAAAGAAGCCCCCGTGAGAATGAAACACAGGTTGCTGGTTCAACTTCGGGGGCCTCAGGCGGCAATTATGTAGCTTCAGTAGGCAGCTATTGTCATGGCCACTTAAGTGTCAAGGTTTTTGATACCATTTGTAACCTGAACCTTACATTTAAAAAACCTACTACTGATACTACTACTTTCTTTGGCAGCCATCCTAACCTAATTATGATAGGAACTAATGCAGACTTGTGTACTTCTCCCTCCAGAGCTGGGCGGGCAGAGAGCAGCACGTGAGCTTGATCGAGGGGTTCACCCTTTCTCCCTTCCCGTAATGTGCGTACGGGTCCGGATCACATTCCACAGAGCTGCTTTTCCTTTTCCTTCCCCATTTTGGAATTGTAATTGATTTATTCTCTTGCTTTTGTGGGCTTGTTCTCACTCCTCTTTGGCATGAGTTTGTCTCCCCCTTTATTTTTTCCTTTATTATTATTTTGTTGTTCCAACTTCTTCACCAGGATGTTTATAGAAGGCCTTAGTCTGACATCTTCTAAATAGAAAGGAACCGAGTTTAGCGATGGCATCAGAGGTGATTTTTTTTTATTGTTGGGGACTCATTGAGGGTACAAAGAACCAGGTTATACTGATTGCTTGTGTCAGATAAAGACCCTCCCATAATAGTGTTTCGCCCCCCCAAAGGTGTACCACCCCCGTGACAGAATATGAGAGCAGGGAGAGGTGTTTTTTTTAATGTATTGTGTGTTACAAGTTTGATTATTAAAAAAAACCATTTGAGAAGAGGACTATTTAATTTTCTGCATGGCTCTAAGGTAGGGTGACCAGATTCTAACATCTGTAAGGCGGGACAACAGGGCCGGAGGGTGGGGCGGGGACGGGGCGGGGCGGAGCGGGGCGGAGCACGGCCCAGGGCAGGGCCTGACAACAAGGCAAACTTTGATAAGCAGTTCTTGATAATCACTTCTCAGCAATTATTTATTACAGTTTAACATTATAAAATTAACAAAAATAATATAAAACTCATATTCTGGCGAAATAGCCACATGGCAGCCGAAAACCGTATATTCCCTTCTTGTTCTCCAGCCTGTTAGTGCATTCTTTCCAAAAATCGGGACTTTTTAAAAACGCCGCGGAAGCGGGACAAATTGTTGAAAAGTGGGACTGTCCCGCCAAAATCGGGATGTCTGGTCACCCTACTCTAAGGGTAAACTGTCATTCAGATGAGCACCCAGAATCAGATATAAGCCAGTGTGAAATGGGTACGGACAAGTGGATATAGGAATATAGTCCTACCTTGACACAAGAGGTGAGTTGTAAGGGACCATGGATTTTATTTTATTTTTTTGGAAGGGGGAGACCGGGGACTTTAGGTGCTGCATATCATCAGTGAAAAGGACACAATCACTAATTCGAGCAGTGAAAAGTAGTAACAGAGTTAATAGTTAATTTTAAGTGTCTGTCGCCAGTATTCTAGGTTCTATGCCAAGTATTTGACTTAATTATGTGATCTTCACAACAATACTATGGAGATGACAGTCATTTTCATTACCGTTTTGAGATGAAAATAAGTATGCTTTCATACAATCACACATCTAGTAAGTCTTATTTTAAAACATATATTATCAACTACCACATTTAACAGTCTTCCTAATAATTTAAATATGTCTTTTTATAATTCTCTGGAAGAAGGGTATGAAAAATTATATTGAATAAGGTAGAGATAAGAAAACATTATTTCTAATAACTTTTTATCTAGGCTAAGAAAAATCTTGTCGAGTATTGATATTTTCTCTACTTCATATGAGTCTCTGGGTATACAGCTGGTTTTAGTAAAAGATAATAGGTTAATAATAGCTTTTCTTTTAAGTTTAGTTCCATTTTATCTGTTCACTTTGGAAACTGAAATTCTTTTCATCACAGAGATGTATACATAACATGCAAATAACAGCTTTCCCTAAGGCCCTTGGTCTTGGATTTTCAGCTAATGGGAGGTGATAAAAACGTAACAGAACTAGTGTGAGAGCACAGTTCACGAACTTCTAATGGCACTGCTGGTGGCCAAAAGGTCTTCCAGGTTTTTGCTTTTAAGATAAAAATGTTTTATGGCTGAATAGTTGTTTAAAGACTTGATGTAAAAGGGATAAATATAGAAAATTAAAATCAGTTTTTTTTAATCAAGTGGTGAGATTTACAGGTTGTGAATCTCTGGTACAGATAACCAGGAGTCTAGTCCTGAGTGTGCCCCATGTGACACCAGAAAGCCTGAGAATATGAGGGACAGGTGGTTGCAAAGGAAAAAGGCAGGAGAGTAAGAAAAGTATTAAGAAAGCAAAACAGAGGAGGAGAGGATGAAAAGAGAAGTGCAGACCTGAGAGCAGTAAGACTGTAGATTGCTGGAATGGGAGGAGACCAGCGGAAGAGCGCTGTGGTGGTGGGAGTCACTGCCACCACAGGCGATGCCAATGCCATTGCTAAATTTCTCCAAACACTGGTGGGGTAGAATTTATGTGGCCATTGAAGAATGTATCAGTCGATTTGTGTTGATGTAACGAAATAATCACAGACTAGGCAATGTGTAAACAACAGAAATTTATTTCTTACAGTTGTGAAGGCTGGAAAGTCTAAGATCAAGGCACCAGCAGCACTGGCGTCAGGTGAGAGCTGCTCTCTGCTGGGAAGCTGTCTGCTTTCAAGGTGGTGCCTGATTAGAGAGGGACACTGTGTCCTCACGTGCCAGAAGGAACAGAGAGGCCAGAGGGGGCAAATGTGGTGTCCTCAGATGGCAGACGACTAGAAGAGCAAAAAGGTCTAAGCTACTTTCCTCCACCTCTTTTCTAAAGCACTGATTTGTTCATGAGAGCAGGGCCCTCCTACCTAACCAGCTCTCAAAGGCCATACCTCTTAATCCTGCTGCCTTGCAGAATATGTTTCAACATGAATTTGGAGGGAACTGTATCATTAAAACTATAGCAAATGATATCCATGTTGGGATAATAAGATGTTGAGGAACCATTCTTTTTATTCCTTCCTCCTTCATTAAACAAAAAAAGTAACATTGTTGTCTGACCCTTGGTTTTTTTTTTTTTTTTTGACAGAAGAGTTTATTTTTTAAGAGCATTTTTTAGTTTCACAGCAAAATTGAGCAGAAGGTGTAAAGATTCCCCTTGCCCTACACAGGCACTGCCTCCCTCACTGACAACACCCCCCTCCAGAGAGGAGTGTTTGTTATAACTGATGAGTCTACACTGACACACCATTATCATCCAATGTTTGTGGTTTATATCAGGGTTTACTCTTGGTAGTGACATGCTGTGAATGTGGACAGATGTATCATGACACATATTCACCATGACATGTCACACAGAGTGGTTTCACTGCCATAAAAATCCTTTTTATTCCACCTAATAATCCTTCCCTCTTCCTAAATCCCTGGCAACCACTGTCACCATAGGGTAAGTAGACTTTTCAGACTGGCTCTTTCACTGAGTAATCTGCATTTGTGTTTCCTGCACGTCTTTTCATAGTTTGATAGCTCATTTCTTTTTAGCACTGAATAATACTCCACTGTCAGGCTGTATCACAATTTATCTATTCACTAGTGCATATCTTTGTTTTTTTCCAGTTTTGGCAATTACGAATAAAGCTGCTACACATATCCGCTCATAGGTTTTTGTGTGAACATAAGTGTTCAGCTCCTTGGTAAACAGAAAGGAGTGTGTTTGCTGGGTCATATGGTAAGAGTATGTTTAGTTTTGTAAGTAAGTGCCAAATTCTCTTCCAAAGTGGCTGTACCATTTTGCATTTCCACCAGCAATAAATGAAAATTTCTTATATCAGATTTTCATCAGCATTTGGTGTTATCAGTGTTCTGAGATGTAACAACATTGCATTGTTGTTTTAATTTGCATATCTCTGATGCCATGTGGTGAGGACCATCTTTTCACATGCTAAATTGCTGTCTGTATATCTTGTTTGGTGAAGTGTATGTTAATGTCTTTGATCAATTCCTAAAATAGCATTGCTTTTTTTCCTTAAGAGTTCTTTGTAAATTATGGTTAGTAGTCCTTTATGAGATATGTCTTCTTTTTAAAGAGATGAGAGTCTCACTATGATGCCCAGGCTGCAGTGCAGTGGTTACTCAGAGGTGTGATCCCACTACTAATCAGCCTGGGAGTTTTGGTCTTATCAGATATGTCTTTTGCAGGTATTTTCTCTCACTCTATGCTTTGTCTTTCCTTCTGTTGAAATGCTATTTGTGAAGTAGGGTTTCAATTTGAATGAAGTCCAGCTTACACAGTTTTTCTTTTGTGGATTGAGCCTTTGGTGTTGTATCCAAAACTTATTGCCAAACTGGAGGACTTCTAGATGTATCCTGTGTTGTCCTATAGATGCTTCATAGTTTTCAATTTTACATTTAGATCTGTGATCCATTTTGAATTTTTGTTTAGGAAGGCCATAAGATCTGGGTCTAGATCCATTTTATTTTATTTTTTGCATGTGGATGTCCAGTCATTTCAGCATCATTTGTGAACAAATTTGTCATTTGTCCATTGTATTTCCTTTGCTTATTTGTAAAATATCAATTGACACTATTTGTGTGGATCTATTTCCGGTTCTCTTCTGTTACCTTGACATTGATCCATTTGCCTATTCTTTAGTACCAACTATTTTGATTATTGCAGCTTTATGGTATGTCATTAAGTGGGGTTGTAACCATATTTTAATTTTTTCTTCTACAAAATTCTGTTGGCTATTTTAAGTCATTTCTCTCTTTATAAACTTTAGAAGCAGTTTGTTGATTTCCATGAAATAATATGCCAGGATTTTGATTGGGATTGCACTGAATCTCTACATCAGATCAAGTTGGAGGAAAATGGCATTTTTGCAACATTTAGCCTTTTTATCCAGCAGCATGGAATATCTATCCACTTACCTAGTCATTCTTTAATTTCAGTAAATAATATCTCTCTATTTTTGTCACATGTATTTTGATGTTCTGTTTTTAGATGAATAAACATTAATGATTGTTACTGTGTCCTTGAAAAATTGACCTTTTCTTATTATGTAATACCTCTTCTTTGCACTTGATAACTTTCCTTAATTGGAGTCACAAAGTTAACATGGTATATCTGTCTCCATTAACTTATTGACATGTTTTTATATTTGTTCTGAATTCTAACATAAAGTCAAGCTGTAGGGGAGCCCTTCACCTGGGGGCATGCTGAACACCCTCACATTGTGTACCTTGGGTGAGAACCCACCAATTGCCCTCTCGCTCCTCCATTCTCCTCTTGGTATGTTTT
>NW_003852538.1:1375758-1377565 GCF_000181295.1 Otolemur garnettii | reverse complement strand
TTTTTCTACTTTTTTAGTGGTTGTCCTAGAGTTTATAATATACATTTCCAACTAATGCAAGTCTACCTTTTGATAACACTATACTACTACATGGGTAGTGTGATACCTTAAATTAATAAATATTCCTACTTCTTCCTCCCATTTCGCATATTACTGCTGTAATTTATATGTACATATAAGCATATATAATCGAATAGATTGTTGCTATTATTATTTTGAATAAACTGTTACCTGTTACATCAGTTAAAAACAAGAAAATTAAAAGTTTTTCATTTTACCTTGACTTATTTCTTTTCCATTCTTTATGTAAATCTAAATTCATGACCTGTATAATTTTCCTTCTCTCTAGAGAATTTCTATACAATGCCTTAGGAGAGGTGTAAAGAGCTCATAGTAGCCTGTACCTGGAGACATTCCAGGCCCCACCTGCCCCCACAGCTCAGCTAGAGGGTCAGAGGTGGGCCATGCCATAGCCCTATGTCTGCACATGATTCTGTCAGGACAGCATGATGACCCCGTCCCTGGAGGAGGCCCATACCCTGATCTCAAGTTTCCTTCTGCTACAGGGAAGCCTGGTCCATAGGAATGAAGGGTCTCCCCAAACGTGTTTACCAAGATACCTCAATTTCAAGTGTATGAACTGGAGAGAGATCGACTAGAATAGACAAAGTTTTAGATTTTCAAGGATTTTCTGTGGGTCTAGTGTTTCCCTGTTCAGGCTGAGGGTCATGGATGGGCTGATCTAGCTGTAGGTGAATAATAGTGACCCAGCCTCTTTCGCTCATGTGGCACTGCCATCCTCGGCTCATGCTTCCCCAGTGCACCTTGGGACAGTCTCCAGTTTCTTAGATGGTGGGTGGCCTCCCCTCCCCCACCCCAACTGACGCTATGTCCTGGTTGCTGGGCACCTGTTTGTGTTAGTAACAGAAGAATCCATAGGGCTTCCTGAGGTCAGTTGTGGCACATAGGCCACTGTCAAGCAGAGACAGAGCTGTGGAGTCCTTTGGAGGCTTGGAGGGCCTGCTGCCCTCACCTGAAATGTCTCTACAGCTGGTTCTGGGCCAGCTGTGGGGTGTTCTGATGGTGTTTTTCAAACACCTGGGGCAAATGTTGGGGGTCCTGGGGATCTCCTGGCAGGTCCTTGTGTGTACTGCTCTGGTGGCCTTTATAGTGAGCAGAGGCAGATCAGGAAGACGAGGGGAACAGCCAGCCAAATGGGGCTCAACTTGGATTGAGGGGGACCCAAAAGCCCAAGCTAAGTCAGGGCCAATGCCAGGGGCTAATGCTGGCCCCACATGGCCTCTGCTGGAGGCTACTCCTCTAAGGCTTGAAACCCTCTGCTTGGCAGCTCTCAATGGAACGAAGACATATTCCTTACAGGACATGGTTGACTTGCTTAAAGAAAGAGAGATAAGCCAGCCTTCTGAATTTCCCCATGTGCTGGAAACACAGCAGATCTCACTCACCTCACAACAGGGTGGAGATCTTCAGAGGAAGACCACAGCAGCTTTGGTTGACATCAGTGACCTTCAGCAGCAGTATGAGAGAAGGTTCCACCAAGTTCTTGGCAGATGGAAGCAAAGGTTGGAAGAGGAGAAGGAGAAGGTGAGGCTGGAGAGGGCAAAGGCAGAAATGAACCAGGATGAGAGTGGTCCAGTGAGGCAATGGTCATCCCTGTCCCACAACCTGCTCAGCCCCCTGCAGATGCCCAGCATCATCAGTGACCACATGGAGGATGAGAACGTGGTGTTGGAAGAAAAGAAGGAAGCAAGACAGGATAATCACCCAGTGTCCATGCCTGATGTCC